>NC_077231.1:95295485-95590485 GCF_027887165.1 Monodelphis domestica
GGTGGTACAGTCTGAAGATATGTTGGTTGCCTTTCGAGGCCCTGGTTTCATCTTCCAGTTTTACCTCTTAACTATCTATGTTTTCCCTTCTCTGTGCCCCAATTTTCCTCATTTTTAAAATGAGATGGGACTAAATAATCTCTGACATTTCTTCTAATTTTAGAGCTAGGACTCTATGGTTTTGTTTGCTTCTAGAAACTTATGGAATTATTTTGGAGCAAGCTCTGATACTTAGATTTCCATCCCTTTTTAAATAACTAGATTTTTATTAATATTGTTTGTTTTGTCATGGCCTAGATATCCCCCCCCCCCCCCAACTTTCCCTCAACCCCTTCCTGGAGAGCCATCCCTTATAATAGTAATTTGACCCTGGGCAAGTCACTTGACCCCCATTGCCTAGCCCTTACCACTCTTCTGCCTTGGAGCCAATGGAAGGTAAGGGTTTAAAAAAAAACAACAAAAAAAAAGATTATACTTAAAAAAAACAAATTTGGTAGTGTTCTATACCCTTTAAACACCCCCCTCCCCCAATCTCTGCACTGTCTAAATCTTAAAAGCCTTTAGGAGGGATTAGCTCTCCCCCTCCCCCATAAAACTCCTTCCCCAGCTTAAATATCTATTCTTATTTTTAGTTAACATTTTAATGAATACTCCCCCAGAGACCTCCTACAACAGATCTGCCTACTAAATTCCCTGAATTATCCTTTCAATTCATAGTACTCTCTCTACCTTTAAGTTATCTTGAATTTATCTGTGTATGAGTTGTGGCTCCCTCCCCCCCCTTCCCCCCCCAATTCTCTAAGCTATTAAAAAACCACAAAACCTTATCTTCTGGCTTAGAGTCAATAAGTATGTTTTCGAGGCAAAAGAGGAGTAACTACTGGGGTTAAGTGACTTGCCTAGGGTCATACAGCTAGGAAATGTCTGAGGTCCCTTTTGAACCCAAGACCCTCCCTGCCTCCAGGCCTGGCTCTGCCCACTGAGCCACCAAGCTGCCCCTAAAATGTAAGCCCTTTGAAGACAGCAAGTACCTTAAAAGATGTTTGTTGAATTGAAATTGAAAACTGATTATTGCTTTACCTGAAAGGAGAAGGGAGACATTTTATGTCCAGCAAAAGGAATTGTTTACCTTTGTACCAACATATCCCTGTCCTAGGAGGTCCTGCTCTACCAATCTTTTCCAGTGACCAAAAAAGGCTGAATCATCCAGAGGCATCCATGGCATGGTTGGGCCTTTTGGAGATGTTTTTCGTATTTCTGCCAAAGTTGGCACCATCCATCATTATTTGAGCAGCTGGAAGTTTTTTTTTTTGTATTTTGTTTATGGAAGCATTTTGCAGACAGAAGCAGAACCACTTGTTTTTGGACAACCAAGAGTAATTTCCAAACCTCTCCTTCCATTCTAAAATTTATGTAATACTAGCCCTATAACTGCTGAAATAAAAGGTATTTAAATAGGAAAGCTCAAATGCTAATTTTCTTAAACAATTTGGGGAATGAGGTTCCATAAGGAAGGAAAATTATTTACCCAGAATCTGAGGAGGTACTTTTTAGGCACTAGTTAGTCCTCTTAGAAAGCTGGCTACTTCCATTTCCCAGCTGTGTGACCCTGGGCAAGTCACTTGACCCCCCATTGCCTAGCCCTTACCCCTCTTCTGCCTTGGAACCAATACACAGTATTGATTCCAAGATGGAAGGTAAGGGTTTAAAAAAAAAAGAAAGCTGGCTGCTTGGCATCAAAAGGCATTATCAATCTGCTCAGCCTGGTGCTCTATGATTTTTTAAAATTAAGTTTAATTAATTTAGACTATTTTTCCATGGTTATGTGATTCATGTTCTTTCCCTCCCCTCCCCCCCCCCCCCACTTCTCTCCAGTAGCCAACAAACTGTTCTATGATTTTTAAAACTTATTCTTCCCACCCATTACAGGGCCATGTCTGTGATAAAGCCATTGTTAGAATTCCAAGCTTCTGACCGAGCCTGCTTTGGTCCTGTAGGGAGCTGCTGGCCATCTTGTTTTCTCCTCTATTTTTAAAGATGATCCTTCTGACTCACCATCAATGGAGCACACATTTGGAGTTCTTTTTCTAATAGGGATGATGAATTTGTACATTCTCACTAATCTTTGTGATTAATTGTAAACATCTGGGGGGACAGGTAGGTGGATTGAGAACCAGACTTGGAGATAGGAGTCCTGGGTTCAAATGTGGCCTCAGATATCATCTACTTGTGTGACTCTGGGCAAGTCACTTAACCCCGATTGCCTAGCCCTTATTGCTTTTCCATCTTGGAACCATTACACAGTATTGGATTCTAAGACGGAAGGTAAGGATTAAAAAAAAGGGGAAAAAATAGTAGACATCTGTGTAATGGCTGGCTGGGTTAGAGAGGTGGTCATTCTTGGGACAGGAAATAAAGCTGGTCTATGAAGGGATTGAGCCCATAGTCCCAGCTTCCTTAGCATCATGATTTCACCAACTAAACTCATTTTCTTTTTTCTCCTTTTTTATAACTATTACAAGTTTCTAAATTGGAATATAGAGTTGTATTTTTGTTATTGATGACTTTTTGACTCTTCTTCACTTAACTAATCAAATTTTCTGAAAATTGTCCATGACAGGATCAGGATCATGATGTTGGGCTGGGGCTTGAACCATAGAAGTGTAACACTACAGTCCCAAGGTGCTAAGAGCAAGACTTTTGGCAGCTCCTAGTCCCTGGGGTTTGTTTTTGCTCAATTTGCCCTTCTGTGGTCCTACTGAACATTTGCTATGATTCTGAAGGTGTAATTAAAGCGCATAGTATTCAATCTTTCCTTATCCATTTCATTTTGGCAGTTCTGACATCCAGTTTGCAGTAACATTGAACAGCAAGGATGCCCTCACTGAAGATGAAAAGACCTTGGCGGAATATGGGATTGTTTGTGGGGACTTGATATGTTTAGTTCTTGAAGAGGCCACTGAAGACTTGCCCAGAGCTTCATTAGATTTAGCACATTCCTCATTCGCGAGTAATCACGATCAGCCCTCTTTGGCCACCAGCCAGAGTCTGCGCAGCAGGCAAGGTGAAAGAGAGCTGAATGACCCGTATTCTGCTGTCCAGAGTGCAGAGAGCATGGTAAGGACTAAGGCCAGAAAAGTAAGTGCTCCTCACTCTGCCTCAAGATCAGGCCTTGAAGGAGTTTGAGGCTGATTCTATCAATCATTCCCTTCCTGCCTTGTTCCCAAGGTGTTCCTTGTCTTGTAAGGCCACCTATAATTGCCATTATTTGAATCCTGATTGAGCTTGTTTACAAAAATCCAGAGGCCTTTTCATATAAACTATTTTTTAGCCATATTGCTCCCATCTGTAAGAGTTAAAATTTAGGGAAACTGAGGAAGGTAGAAATTAGTTTCTCTCTGCAAGGAGTATTATATTTTTAGAGCTTTATTAAAGGTTGAGAATTTAAGAATATATAGGTAAGAGAAGCACGTGCTAGGTGGGCTGAGAGGCCCATTCAAATTTCACTCACATCATGAGACATGTCTGCTCCGAAGCGGAAGTAGGAAAGAGGCCTCAGTAGGCTGAGAACTCCTTTAAATAATACTTTGTGATCTCACCCAGGTGAGAGTTCAGTGTGATTATAAAGCATTCTGGGAAGTGAGCAAGGACTTCTGGGGACTGGAGTCCTGGATTCAAGTCTCCATTTTTACATTTCTCCGTGTGATCATTTGAAAAAAAAATAATTTTTTTTTCCAAAGGATCATGGAAACATAATCAACTTAAAGATTACAATAATTTGAGGATAAGCGAGAAAAAGAAAGAAAAACAAAACCAAACCAATAATTGCTGGATGCATTGATAAAAAGCCAGTTAGGGGGCTGTCCCCTTTGGCATGAAAGTATACATACAAATAAATGTTCAATCAACTACACCCAAAGTTCAATTTGGATTTTTTTTTTTTTGCAGCTTGTGATCTGAAGGCATCTTCATGGTGTCTTCTCCAACAGTTCAGTTTCTGGATTCAGAGAGGCAGCATCTTTACCTAAAATTCTTCTCGAAAGGAATTTAAACTTTGCAATTTAAAATAATGATGTTTTTTTACATTTCCCCATGTTGTGGATGATTGAAAAATACAGGATCACTTAGGGATGCATGGCTGAGGTATGAGGTATATGAATCAATTGGCAAGAGAAATTAAAAAGATATCAGAAAAATAGTTTTAAAAATAAAAATGTAGCTTATAATCATTGATACTCTGTGTCAGCTAAGAAAATGTAGAATACAAGGCTTTCTCACCAAAAATGAGATCCATTTCCTCTTCATATCTGGCCATGATCCACTGTGAGTACAAGCAAATGAATTGAGCAGTAGTACAAATATGTGGTATCAATAAAAAATTAAAATATCTCTATTAAAATATTGTATTTTATGAGGTTTTTTAAGGATTATTAGAAATCAAGGAATAAAGAAAATACAAAATAAGAAACCAAGTGGTAGGGCTAATTAGCCCATTCAGAGTGCTCGTGCTCCGCTTACTTACCCCATTATTGCAATGGCGGAGCGAGAGGGAGGCAGTGACTGCCAGTTAAATACTCATTGTGATCTCACCCAGGTGGAGACTCAGGTGAGATTATAGGGAATTTAGGGAAATACCAAGGACGTCTGGGGTTCAAAATCTCCATTTTTACACATCCTGTTGTACTTTTACATGTAAATATTTTGTATAAATACAGAATATCATTTATTTCTCTTAAATTTTATTTTGTTAACTTTAGCTCAGTATTTCAACCCATCAGGATATCTTTTGACCCTAGTTTTGTCATATAACATGTTAGCTGCCCTGGCCTATATCATACTAATATTAATTTGAGAAGCATTTCAGCTAACCCTTCATCCAAATAATGGATAAAAAAAGTGGAAGGCAGCTAGATGGCTCAGTGGATTGAGAGCTAGGTCTAGAGATAGGAGGTCCTGGGTTCCAATCTGGTCCCAGACACTTCCTAGCTGGGTGATCCTGGGCAAGTCACTTAACTCCCACTGTCTAGCACTTAACATTCTTCTGGAAGGCATGGGTTTAAAAAAAAAGTTGAAAACAACAGTTTTGTTCAGTGTAAAGAATACTTCCTGATTATCATTCAGTAGGCCTACATTTGAACCTTTTCTCTGTCACCTCAGTGAGCCTTGGCACCTCTGTTAGCTATTGAGCTCTCTAGGCCTTGGCCTCTTTAACTCAGGTCCTTCACACAGGGCTGAGGACAGAGCTGAGGTTGGAAGCCAGATTGCAAGGGGTCGAGATATGAATGGGAGAGGAAACAAACCATGGCTTTCTCTAGGAGTTTGGCTATGAAAAGGAAGAGATGGCAGAAGATGGCTTGGAAGGATGGTAGAGTGATGGGAGAGTCTTTTAAGGTTGGGTGAGAGATGGGATGAAGGAGTGGGATGGCTTCTGGGGAGAAGGAGCTAGGATCCGAGGTATGTGTGAAGGGTTGGCCTTAGCAAAGAAAGGGGCTGCCCTGTTTGGTCTGCTCTCACAGTGATCAGGAGAGGAACAAGATCTTTGTAATGACAAGAGTCTCCCAGATGACCAGGTCTCTCCCTTTTGACTCTGAGTCTTTGGATCTAAGACCAGCTGAGATGCTGTGTGTGAAACCCACTGAGACCTGCCAGCAGGGCTGGGGGCAGGGCTGGGGACTGGCTGGGGTTAGTCTCTAGGTGGTGCTGATTGAAGCCTTCTTTTGGTGTCAGCTCCTCTGATCTGTGACCTGGGCTTGGAAGCCAAGTGTGGACTTAGAACCACATTTAGGGTAGGTCACCTTCTTTTCTCTTTTAGCCAGGATCCAGCCTAGATCTCGATTCTGGCTTAATTCAGGAGGATGTGGATATGGAAGAGGGCACCGGGGGCTACCCCTCAGAACCAATGCTGTGCAGCGAGGCTGTGGATGGGCAGGTGCCTCACTCCTTGGAGATGCTGTACCACTCAGCTGAATGCAGCAGCACCAACGATGCCCTGATTGTTCTAGTGCATCTGCTGATGCTCGAGTCCGGCTATATCCCCTTGGTAAGTCCTGCAAAAGAGCCCCAGGCCCAGAATTTGGGTTGGTTGTACCCCTGGCCCCTAGTTCATGTGTGGTGTGTCATGTTTAGGGCAAATTACTGCCCTTCTCATGTTGTTCAGTTGTTTTAGGCCTGTCTGACTTTTGTGACCCTGTTTTGGGTTTTCTTGGCAAAGATACTGGAGTCGTTTGCCATATTCTTCTCCAGCTCAGCTTGCAGATGAGGAAACTGAGGCCAACAGGATTAAGTGACTTGTCCAGGGTCACACAGCTAGTTAGAGACTGAGGCTACATTTGAACTCAGGTCTTCCTGACTTCAGGCCCAGTACTCTATCCACTAAAGTGATAGGATTTTGTCAGATCATGGATCTCTACCTTTTGGCTCTAGCGCTCTTGTGATCTATGAAGTGAACAATAAATTGAGAAATCAGCTCTCCTAACAAGTGTATTAGGATGAGGTATATTGTAGAAACATTAGTTAGGGGTTGTAGTGGCCACCAGGGCTAGCTGCCTGCTCCTCCTCGAGCATAGTTTGGTTTGGAGGCTCTGGGTGAGAGAGTGTTCAGGTGCAGGTGCATTGCAGAAGCTGGGAAAGTGGCGTGAGCTGGAAGGCTGGGGAGCTAGTTCCATCTGTTGCCCCATGGAAAATACTGGTGTCCAGGGTCATGCTGCTGCCAGCTCGGTAAAGGGCCCGGCCCCAGTGGTGGGTACGCTCCTGTAGGAGAGGCTTGCCTAGTGTAGGAGAAATCATTGCCTTTGGAGTAGAGAGCTTGGGGTCTGTGGGAGTCACTTATTGGGTCTCTTCTCTTTTGTCAGAGGTCTTTCTGGCACTCAGCCCTATAATATCATGTGTAGTTATTTAAGAACAAAAAATACTGTCAAGATGTAAATTAAAACCCAGATTTCATTGAAATGTTTTTTTAATCATTTCTGACATCAGTTAGTAATTTTTTTATACTGTCCCCTTGTTCCCCTTCTAGAATCTTGTGTTTCTTATGCCATTTCTGTGTCTAGTAAGTAACAGGATAACTGAGTGTCATTGGAATATAAGAGGAGGTTTTTCCTGTACTGATTCATGAACATTTGAAGCAAAGTTTATTTAAAATCTTTGGTTCCTCTCTCTCCCCAGTTTTTAGGATATAGAAGACCTGATTTGGGATAGGAAGAAATCCCGGGGATTAAAATGTTTATTTCTAGAGATTCTGAACTTTTTGAAATGAGTTGGTTTGTTAGTAACATCTTCCTTCCCTGTATGAGATCCCTTCTTTTTGTGTCTAGGGAACCGAAGCAAAAGCTGTGTCCATGCCTGAGAACTGGCGATCAGGCGGCGTCTATAAGTTGCAGTATATGCATCCTCTCTGTGAAGATGGCACTGCTGCGCTCACTTGCGTGCCTTTGGGGAGCCTCATAGTCATCAATGGTAATTTGAGAGGCCTGGTGGTTGGCTTCAGCTTTCAATTCCATTTGAACAGCTTTCTCATGTGTCTCGCTGCTGGGGCTTTCCTTTATCTTCCCTGTTCACTAGTGGAGTGACATAGGCAAGTTTCTTAGGCTCCTTTGGTCTCAGTTTTCTCATCTACAAATTACAAACTGGTAGATGCTCCACAGATGTAAATCATGAATAAGAGCAGCCTCTCCCTTCCTTTTCTTTGTTCACTCATGCAGGAGGACATGGAGCCTTCCTCTGTGCCTGACAGGTGTCCCTGGCCTGGGTCCTCTTTCCTCTGGGCTGACTTGCCTTAGTGTTCTCTCCCTCCTGAAGGGAAAGGGGCTTCAAAGGCTAATGCCTCAGGGAGATCTCAGTGGGCATGTGAGCATGTGTGGTGAGCATGGAGAAAGAGGGAGGACAGAGGGCCTACTGCTTCCTTCTCTTTTGAGGGAACCAGACTGAGATTGGTGGGATCCTGTCCATTTCACTTCTCAGCCTTGTGTGTGTGGGAACTGTTGGGATGGCGCTTTTGCAGAAAAGTCATTCAGAGTAACTGGCTCTCATTTTCTTCTTTATGCCTGGACTTTTTCCAGGAGATAGCCCCTGGCATTTCCTGGTACAGTGCCGCAGCTTCCTGAGGCCCTCCCATAACCTCTACAGTGGTCTGTACATAGAACCCTTGGGAGAGCTTTCTGGCATTTGGGGCTTTCAGGATTTGACTGGCCAGTTCAAAAGATAACAGTAGAATGGCTGTACTTTGACAGACAGTTTCGTTCTCATTCAGCCCAACTGTTTGGGGTATCCCAGAGCCTCAGAGTTGAATGGGAACTCAGTGGTCATCTAATCTAGCCTAGACCTGACCCAGAATTCTTTAATTCAATGATATGATGGGGGAGGTCATTCCTTTGACATGCCCTAACTCCTTTTTGTCCTTCAAAAGGGGCATCTGTTCCTCTTTGGGAAATTCTAGGCTTTGTGAACTAAACCAGTCAGTTCCATTTGAAGCATTGTATGCCATCATCTGAAATTGGACACTGATCATTTTGGGGATGTCTGACCTGGCCTATAGGTCTGCTTGGGAACAGGCCTCCTGGAGTGGGGATTGCCAGTGACCTGCCTTCCATGGTCAGTGTCGGGCTGAGGATTTGACCCAAGGTTCTTCAACCACAGTCTTTTTGGTCAGTTGGCTATTTGTAGGGCAGCATCATTGGCTCAATGTGAAAGGCAAAGTGCCTTTTGGTGTTTGGCATCTCTGGCTTGTGCCCATGTCCTTTTGGGTTTATCAGTCCCTCACAGACTTTCTCAGCAGGCAGACATCTCAGGCCTGATTCTGAATTCCAAAAAGCAGTCTTGTGTGCTCAGTTTGTCCTTTTCCGACTTCTTCTTAGCACACACGCACGGGAGCACATCACTGGGCCTTTCACGGATGTGATGAAGCGTCCCTTTGTGTGTGTGACCAGAAGGGGCCTCTGGCAGGGCCAGGGCTGCAGATCACTGGGTCTGGGGGGTGGAAAGCTCCAGCACCCGAGGCATTCATCCCAGGAGTGGCTGGGGACTCACTGCCAGAGGTTAAGTCAAAAACAAACCGTGTTATTAGTGACCTTGTTAGGAATAATGGCTTCATTGTGTTCAGCTGCCTCCCTCCTGGTAGCCTTGCTGCATTTGTTTCAATTGCTAACAAACTGCTGTTGGCGATACTGACTGGGTGTACATATAAAGATCTTACTATGTCTTATGGGCGGTCCATACTGCCTTTACTACTGGAGAAGGCAGATTTTAGCTGTAGCTCAGTGGTTAAGGAGCAAGTTGACCCCTTACAACAATTCATTGTGTATCATCTGTGTTCTTTCAGAATGATAGAACTCAAGTAAGACTTAACCAAAGGAGAAAGTGGAGATGAGCCTAGCATAATCTCATCTTTTTCTTATTTTCCAGCTACATTGAAGATCAACAATGAGATTAGGAGTGTGAAAAGATTACAGCTGTTGCCAGAATCTTTTATTTGCCCCCCAAAACAAGGTAATTCAATTTATGAGTCATTTGAAAATCGAACTTTCTCTAGAAAGTGACTACGCATGGAGTTTGGGGGAAAGGACAACAGACATAACATGTTTCTAAAATAGAGTTAGAAATAGCCTAAGAAAAAGTATCATTGGAATTCTAAAAGAATGAAAAGGTTTTTGGAGGCAGGTAGGTGACTTGATTAATAGGATTGAGAGATTGAGAGCCAGGTCCACAGACAGGAAGTCCTAGGTTCAAATCTAGCCTCCGATACTTCCTAACTGTGTGACCTTGGGCAGATCACTCAACCCCTATTGCCTAGCCCTTACTGCTCTTCTGTCTATATACTAAGTATTGATTCTAAGCCAGAAGGGAAGGGTTTAGAAAGAAAAAAAGAAAGAAAGAAAATCCCAAGTAGTTTTTGCATCTGTATAAGCCTGTGCTGCTAAGGATGCCACTTTTGCCAGAGATGGTGTTATTCCGCTTGAGAAAGCCTGTCTAGTGCCCCTGCCGAGGTCGGAAGTGCAACAGGCTTAGGCTGGCTAGCATCAGCCCTGCTCCTTGGAGATAGGACACTCTGCCTGGGGAGGGGAGCCAGCCTTGCCTCCAGGATAGGAGGCATTACTGGGCATCCCTGGTTCCCACCTTCCAGAAAGTGCCCCTTTAGGCTACATTTGGGGATGTGGTGGGGCTGGGTGGGCAGCAAGTGTCTCCACTGATTATGGCTTTTCTTGGGGAAGTTTTGAAGGAGTGAACAATGGAAAGGAATGGAATCAGGAAGGTGGTGTAAGGAGTCGTTTAGCCTAAAGCACAGGTTTATGGAACATGGATCCTATGCAGACCTGGGCAGAACCCAGTCATGGCCTGCACTTTAATTTCATCCTGTGAAGTGCTGGTGTTCTGCATGTGGGTAGGGCCTCGATAAGAAAATTTTGGAGTCAGTAAGATTTTCTCTTCTAAAATGTTGTAGGTGGAAGTTATGTGTGTTATCAAAAAATGAGGGTGCTTGGCAGATTTAAAAAATGAACATTTTCTTTTTCCTGGGGAAATTCTATGCTCTCTGACCTCTAGACCAACTTTTATGAGTTCTTGAATGTATTTCAAGCCTGACTTATGACCTCACTGAATGTTATTGCAGAACCTTCACAGGATTGCACGGCACCTTTAGTTGCCTTGTTTGGCTCCTTTTATTTGATTTGATTTTAACTTTAAATATTTTTTTAAATTACATGTAGAAACAGTTTTTGGCAATTGTTTTTTTTCCAGCATTTTGTGATTCAGATTCTCTCCTTTTCTCCCTCTCTCCCTCCCCACCTTTCTGAGGTGGTTAACAGTCAGATATAGAATATACCAGTGCTGTCACACAATAAATATTGCCCTATTCCTTATGCCATGAAAGAAGGCACATCACACAAACAATAAAAAACTCATGAAGGAAATAAAGTGGAGGATGATGTGCTTTGATCTGCAGTCAGATTCCACTAGTTCTTTCTTTGGCTGTGGAGAGCATTTGTCATCATGTGACCCTTGGGGTTATCCTGGAACCTTGCCTCAGTGTTTAGTTTTGGCTACTTTTAAAGAAGGGCAAAGGTATGGGTAGAGAGTGGAGGGAAGAGAACAATGGAACATTTATTCATAACCTGTTTCAACTGAAAACCATTTAATTGTGAAAAGCAATTTTAAAAAATTGTCATCTGGGTAGCATAGTGAACAAGCATTTATTAAGATAATACTATCTGGGGACAGCTAGGTGACTTAGTGGACAGAGAGCCAGGCCTGGGGTTGGATGGTCCTGGGTTCAAATGTGACCTCAGACACTACCTACCTTTGTGACCCTGGGCAAATCACTTCACTCCAAATTGCATAGTCCTTGCTGCTCTTCTGTTTTAGAATTGATACTAAGAGAGAAGGTAAAGGTTTTTTTCTTTAAAAAATTGTCCTTAGGCTATATTTTGTTAAGATTTTTTATAATGGATTTTTATTACAATGCAAGCTCATTAATTATTGGCAGTCTATATAGCACTCTAATAAGTCTTTAATCTGTATAGTCCTTGCTATCTGAACAGTGGCATTATTTATGGCTAGTTGAAAATCTCCAGTAACACCTTTAAGTAGGATGCTAATTTTTCTCCCACAGGCTATGTTAGAAAATTATTAATTCACACTTAAATGAGAGACCACGACCCTGTAGATTTGTATATTGCATGCCAGCATTGGATTTCTTTTCTCTCTTTTTTTTTTTAAAGGCAAACAAGGTCAAGTGACTCACCCAGGGTCACACAGCTAGGAAGTGTCTGAAGCATTGGATTTTAATGTAAGGAGGAGCATGGCTGCATGTGCTTCCCATTTCTTTCCTGGGATCTGCCTACAATAGATCTTGTCTGGGTGATGTCACCCCCTCTACCTCCACGGGGCTTATTAGACAGGGGTGTTTTTTTCTGCTTTTCAGAGTTGGTGGCAGCATCCTCCTCATGGTTGCAGGGGGTTGGCTCGCCTTCTTGTGCCCACAGACTCCCAAGAATGTATGTTAGTCTAGACGTCGGTTTTAATGAGAAATCTGAAAAGATGCGACATTTCAAACCATCAAATAAAGTTTTCTCAGTGTGTCAGGTTGTTTGACTTCACACTGTTGCATCTCTTATTTCAGCAGAGGAACAGGTAGCCAGTAAATACAAAGACCTTCAGAAGCTTTCTCGGCTTTTTAAAGACCAGCTGGTCTACCCGCTTCTGGCTTTTGCCCGACAAGGTGAGTGATAGCCCAAATGTGTGCCAGGGTGTCCTCTGCCTGGGACATTTGGACTCCTGCCTGTTGAACAGGCTTCTACTTCCCTAAGTCTCAGTCTCCTCATCTCCTTCCATGATATCGGGGCCCTAGCAGCTCTGAGGAATGCCTCCCTTCTGGGTGTTTCTCACTGAGAGCCATAGACCTGGGTCTGTCCAGCAGTACCTGTTTCTGACCAGTAGGGCCCCTGTCTGTCCAGTAGGACCATTGTCTGTCCAGCAGATTGTGTCTTTCATGCTGTCAGGCCAAGGTAGCAAGGGTCGGCCAGGCATCTGCTCTGTGCCAAGCCCTGTGCTGGACGCCAAGGACACCAGGCTCTTTGCTCTGCTGTGCCCCATCTAGTGCAGGAGACAACATATACCTAGGCACAAATGAGCTGCGGAGGGGAAGGAACATTGGCGAAGTTAGAGGAAGGCTGTGGTGGGAGCAGGAGAGGCTTCATCCACACATTGGGGTTGGAGCCCTGTCCTCCCTACCACCAGTTGGGAGACCTGAGGAAGGCAGGGGAAGCTGGGGGAGATGAGGAAGGAGAGAGGTTTAGGCTTGGGGTCAGCTAAGGCAATGGATGCAGCTCGAGAGGATAAAGTCTAAGAGGAAAAGTGGGAAAGTGTCTCAGAAGGGGTTCAAGGAGCCAAACATGATTTTCTGTTGGATTCCTGAGGAGATGGGGCCACTGGAGTTGATTGAATATGGGGTGACGGGGTCAGATGTGGGCTTTAGGAAGATTGGCCTTGTGGAGGAGGGCCTGAAGGGAGGAGCTGGAGGCAGTCTGGCCCTCTCCACCCCAAGGCAGCCAACAGTGATGTGAGGTCAGAGAAAGGGAAGATTACCTTGGCCTAGGGACCGGGATTCCTGGAGGACATAACATTTCAGCTTGGCCTCAAAGGGCAGGAAGTTATCCTTAGGGATCTCTTTTTCCTTTTTTGTAGCCCCCAGTAGTGATAGTCGATCCCAATAAAATTAAAGCCACAGTCTGGCCAGAATCAGTCATGTATCACTCTTCACACGAGGCTTTCCAAATCCTCTTTTCCATCTCCCTGCTATAGAAAATGTATGCCCTTCCAAGAAACTACTGATGCAGGGAATCTAAGAAAATCCGGACTAGATGGTTACATTGACAAATTGATTTATCAGTCTATAGAAAACTCTGTCTAGATTCGATGAGGTAAACTAAATCTATTGTAAAAGAATGCTAAATTGTATACATTCATTGTATATGCAAAAAACCTACCTCATCCCTTAGTCTACCTCACTTTCTATAAAATACTAGCTGTGATCAATAAACCTCACCTCTGATTGCCACCAGCTTCAGTGACCTTCCTGACACCCAAGTGTGTTTGTCCCATCCTTCTTACCACATCTCATTCTCCTCACCCTTCCAGGACCCCCGAATGTTTGTCAGGACCCCGTAGGACCCCTGACACTTTTTATTTTGGGGCACTGGAATTGTGTCATACTCCTATTGGACACTCTTCATGTGGAATCCTGACTCCTCAGATTTGAAGGAGCTCATGACCCAAAAAGAGGCTCAGTCCATTTCCTAATGGACATGCAATTAGGCTGTCCTCAGTAGTACTTGGAGTCAAGCCATTTGACCCAGCCGTTGCTCCTCTCTATTTCCTTTTACATAGAACTCCTTCCCTTTCCACACATTCCCCTTTGAATGAATGTAAAAAGAGTTTCAGCCCTCTTTGATTTGCTTTTTTGGATTTCTGCTTTATTATATCAACATTTCTGAATGACAAGGTCTCCAAAGCTCTATCTAAATGGCCTATTGAAAAAAAATAACTAAAACTTTAGTTTTAGAATCAATGCTGTGTACTGGTTCCAAGTCAGAAAAGCAGTAAGGAGTAGGCAGTGGGGTTAAGTAACTTGTCCAGGATCACACAGAAGTGTCAGGTTAGATTTAAACCCAGGACAATCCACTGAGCCACCTAGCTGCCCCCCAGTGGCCTATTTTTTAAAAAACAATATACATAGCATGTTCTAATATCAGTGGAACCAAAAAACCTGGGCAATTTCTTAAGAGTTTACAACAAACAAGGCTTTTACTTGTATTGGTGTGCTAAATCTTTGGAATAAAATATAAATGGTCCATTTCAGAGCCCAGTGTAATTGAGCTTTAGATTCCCTTCATCCTTACCTTTTGCCATTACAAAGGGGCTCCTAGGCTTAGAGGAAGGTGTACCACACCAAGAGCTCCAGAAATGGGAGTTCTCAGAACATTTGTAAAATGGTCAGAAGTAAAATCACATTATTGGTTATGACCCAATTTAAAAACATTTTAAGGAAAACACCTAAAGTAAACAGTAAACTTTTGATAAACCTTAATTAAGATTTCAAATAGACATTCAAATGAGACAACAAGGTCTCTTTGTTATAAGAATGTGATGACTTAATCCAGGAGCTGGTCCTGTGACCATCACTACTATTGTGCAAATAACCTACAAATTGATTCTATTTGGAAACGAATGCACATCAAAACCTATTGTTAAAAACAATAAGAAATTCTCCTCTTGCTATTCAGAAATGTTCTTATAATGTGTAATGGCCTCTGTCTACTCTTAAAGTTTCTTTGCATTCATTGAATATATACCAAGTGATCCTTTCTAGGATCTGCTTCTAGACGAAGCAGAAACATGGTAGAATTCCAAGCTGACTATGGATTATGGAGGGGCGATTGTATAATTTACTGCCTTTTTTGAGCAGATTCATAAATGCCTGGTTTTTAGTGGGCAGGTTTGGGGGTTATAAGGAGTGCTTAGTGCCACAATGCTAACAACTCACTTGTCTTCTTTTATCTAGCTTTAAACCTGCCTGATGTGTTTGGTTTAGTCGTCCTTCCATTGGAATTGAAACTCCGGATTTTCCGGCTCTTAGATGTCCGTTCAGTCCTGGCTCTGTCTGCTGTTTGTCGTGACCTTTTCAATGCTTCAAATGACCAGCTCCTGTGGAGGTTTATGTACTTAAGAGATTTTCGAGGTGATTTTCATAGCATTCTGATTAAAGACAAAAGACCTAGTTTTCCCCATCTCCATTTGAAGTCTTAACTGAGTAGGATTTGCCAAGAGTTTTAATAGTATACTTTGGTTGTTTTCTTCAAAGTGTTTTAAAATTAATTGATTGTAACTAATAGCATGAATTAGACCAGAAAGAGTCTAGCCTTTGTGTTGCTTTGCAAATGTCCTAAGAGTTCCCAATTCTCATCTAAATCTAGTATTCCCCTAACCACATATGGCTCATTATTTAAATGAGTGTTGTAGACAGATTCCCCAAAAGGGAAGAAGTAGAACCTACTGTTATGATTAAATTATTCAAGAGACTGATTTTTGGGTAAGAACATCAATTTATTGATTTAGACTGGCATTTAATTAATAAACTAATAGGTCAGGGAGTTTCTTGATGCCTAAAGACCCCAAAGGTTTTTCAGGCAGAGCTATAAATACAGTTTGGGAGCTCATTATTCAACTCTTCCCTAGGACATCCCAAGACAGCTGTTTGGTGAACAGTTAATGAAGATATTTTTCATTAAGACTCTCAACTCCTACCCGCCCCCATAGGTAATGGGGTCATGTAGGCAGAAAGAACCTTTATCATTTAACCAGGTTTTATGCTGGGGAAACATTCCTAGGAGTTCTGAAGAACAAAGGAGATTCAAAAGCCAACAGACTGGTGTCTCTCTAATCCAGGACTCTTAAGAATTCTCTCTAATACAGGACCCTGACATAGGAATAACAGTATATAAAAATAAAATTTCACATACCTCTCTAGCCCAGGGAACTTCCACCATGCAGATGACCTTTGAAACTTAGAAGTAATGGCCCTCATCCTGTCATGAAAACTGTCTTATGAAAATGTGGAGTATTTAAAGATGAGAAGCTGTGAGAATCAAGGAGAGCTTTTGGGTCCCAGCCTTGAGGAAGAAAGATGCTCAGCAGGACTAACTTGTCTTGACTTTGCCCATGCCCTCTTCCCCCATTCCATCTTCCCTTTTTCAGTCTATAGTGCTTCCAGTGAGAGATTTCTTTGGGCTGGGAAACACTTAATTTTAATTATGTTCTCAACTTAGTGTGAATTAGTTGAACAGATTGCTTTCTTCCTGCTATTTAAAGCCGTCCTGCCACCCAAAGTTAGGGATTTTGAGAGAGTTCCACATTTGGAATCAGAGGTTCTTTTCTGGGAGTGTGTGACCTTGAGCAAGTGACTGCTGTCTCTAAACTCTAGCCAGCTCAGATGGAGCATGTAAGGGGTTGGAATGGATGTTGTCACTTTGTTTTGGCTCAAAACCAAAGATTTTGAAAAGGTGAGGAAGAGAGAAGGTACAAGCTGTGGCCCTTCTGTCCCACTAGGAATTCTGTGTCTGAAGTCTAGGGATGGATTATGTGCTTCTAGTCTAGGGATTAGCCTCACCATGGTCATGGGCTCCTTGCCACCATGTTGGCCACCCAGAGACTGAATTTGAGGTAGGGGGTGAAGGGGCTCACTATGCTCCTGAACCCAGTCTGCCTCAGGGAGTCCTCTGTTTATGGGTCCATTGGGAACTTTGGCTTGGAGTAGAATAGTCTAGATTGACTTTTAAACATGGGAAGTGTTGAGATGCATTGGAGGGTAATGGTTAGATTTGTTGTCCTCAGGCTGGACTTTGTTGTGGCCTTGGCCCATCCTGGCTGTACTATGGCAAAGTAGCAAGTTAGGGAGTCAAAGTTCCGGCACTGATGAAAAAGGTCTGCTTTTCCCTTCCCTTCCCTTCCCCAAAGTGTTTGGGTTGGAGCATGGAGAGAGAGGGCCTGGTGTTGGGTAGCAGCTCCAGCACCCTGGCACTGGTTTGTTCTGCGGACTTCATACAAGTTGTTCTCTTATGGACTTTCTCTTTGAACCTCCTGAGCCTGCTCCCAAACACCAGGTACCTTTTAGGGTTCTGAGCAGCCTTTAGCAGAGCCTGGGGAAGAAGGGCAACTTCCGGGGGGTGCCCCCTGAGACTGGGGGGATTGCAGAGGAGGCAGAAGCTCTACCCCTCCCAGGCTCTACAGGATGCTTCTGGGAGTGACCTTTCCTAAGAAAGAGCCCGAGGAGGCAGGGAGCTCCTCTAGGAAGGGATCTGAGAGGAACCTTCTTGACAGGGAGGATTTCCATGTTCATTTTATGACTCTGACAGTGTCACCAGACCCTCTTGGAGGAGGTTGTGAGGTCTGTGGGGCTTCTCCATGCCTAAGCTAGGAAAATGCCCCAATAACTGCTCCTCTGCTCATGGTAACACTGTGAAGTTCTTCCCACTTCAAAAGGCCCTGTGGAGGAATTGGGCCTAGGATCCAGAAGAAGAGGCAAAATTAATTTAGTCTGCTCTGCTTACAAAAGTGAGACTTAGGTTTGGAGGTGTAACATGGGGGAGGTGGGGTCCTGTGCTATTTGTAAATTTCACTTAGGTGAAACACACTTCCCTAATTGTGTTGGGCAAATGAGGTAATTTAGTAATTAACTTAGAAATTTGTCTCTCTTTGTAGATGGTGCGGTCAGACCTCGAGACACTGATTGGAAAGAAGTAGGTGACTTTAAATCTACTTCAATGGCTATTGTCCAGAGCAGGGAAGAAAAGTTAGCTGTGTGGGAGTCAGCAATTCAGAGGGGCCCATGAGAGTGTCACAGTTTCTGTGGTGCCTGTAAGGCATTTATAGAAGCTAACAAATGGTTTTTCTTCACAGTAGAGGGGGACTACTTCTGTGATTCATGAATTTGCTAATTGTTCATCTTTAGTTTTGGTTACTTGATCATTATTGTGTGTGTACACATGTGTATACATACATGGACTTTCTACCCTTACAGAGAGCCAACAAGTTTCTGGGCTGCAGCCCTTAAATACAGGCCTATTGGTCCCCCCTCCTTAGGAAGTTGAGCTCTTCAGAAGTGGTTATTAATTTGATCACACCATATTTGGACCCACATTTAGAGCTCTTTCATTTGTATGAGAAGGAAGAGGAAGGGGATTTCTCTTTGGCTCTACAGCATAGGTGAACCTGTAACTCGAAAGCTACTTATAGTTGAAGGAAAAGCTGCCTCCTCACTCTATTCTGCTGTTTTTCTTCAGCTCTACAGGAAGCAAAAACAGAGGAAAGATGCCCTGAGATGGAGGCACGCCATGTTCCTGCCCCCTCCACCCCACCCCATGCCGTTCCACCCCAGCCCCTTCTACCCCAGTCCCTTCCCCCCTAACCCCATGTACCCCCCAGGGATTATTGGTGGTGAATTTGATGAGAGACCAGTACTTCCTTATGTTGGGGACCCAATCAATTCACTCATCCCTGGCCCTGGAGAAGCACCTGGCCAGTTCTCCCCATTCAGACCCCATTTTGATCCAATGGGCCCATTTCCAGGACCCAATCCTGTCCTGCCAGGGCGAGGTGGCCCCAGTGACCGTTTTCCCTTCAGACCTAGCCGAGGTCGGCCAACTGACATCCGCCTCTCCTTCATATGATGGCTTTTAAGCCCATTTGAGCTTGCTTTAGTTCTATTTAATTTTTCCTTTAAAACAACAACGTCATCTCCTTGGGGCTGCTTATCTCTCATAATTTATTGTGGCTGCGCACTTCTGGACCCTTTGAATAGGTCTGCTTTGAGTTTCCAGTGGGGAGTGCCCTTGGATTGCCAGGGCGCTGAAGGCTTCCCCCAAAAGGGATTACAACTCCAGAAGAGTATTGAAGTTACAATATGTGCCATCAGATAGATAGCTTAACACACAGTTAACACAGCTGACGTTTCTTACAGAAAGAGGTACAATAAATACTTAAGAGATCCCAACTTGACTTGGGCCTTGTTCAATATCAGAAACTCTCCATGTTGTTGAGCTTTAGAGAATCCTCTTGAGGTGTATCAGAGTGGACATCTGGGAGTCTTCTCAAGGGGGTGGGATACACATGTGATGAATGATTTAATCCTGAAAAACTCATTTTGTATCAATCTTTGAACATCTTGGTGCCTAATCAGTGAACTACTACTTTGAGTGCTATCTGTTCAGGGCTGTCCTTTAAAAAAAAATTACTACATGAAAAGCAGTTTTGGTTTTAAGACAACAAATACACAAAATTCAGGATTTTTATTTTTCTTACAACAGAAAAGACCAAACACAAACAGGTCATCATACAAACAGCTGCATAGAAACATGCTATATATAATATGACCAGCATTTAAGATCTGAATTGGAGCATGATGAGGGGGAAAAAATGACAATTAGGGTCTAGAGCAGTGTTGGCAAAGGTTTTCAAGTTTGTGTGCCCAAACTGCAACTTCAGGCTGTCTTTGCATTACCCCAGAGAGTGGAGGGAGGAAGTGCTCACATTGGATGGCTAGACAGAGGGGTGGGGCTTGCAAAAAATGCCCTTGGGTCCTGGGAAGAGGTGGAACAGAGCAGCTCTCCCTCTCCCTGTGCCAGCTTGGCAGGCATGCCAATACTTTACCAACACTGCCCCTAGATGAAGGTTCTTACGGATATTACAAATATTGGCTTCTTCCTTCTTTTACTTGTCCCCTTTTACATATAAGGCAATGGCTTGGGAAGATGTTATGGGAACAATTTTTATCTTGCATGTAAGGAAATGCCATTTTCTTTTTGTTATAAATTGAGACCTTTTAAAAATAACTGAATAAACTAGACCAATAATATTTTTCCATGGGCCATTTCACACAGTAGCTTAAGTGATTGGCGCTATATAGCAGACATATTTTTACTGTACAGTAGGGCTCCCCCCCCCCCCCCATCTGTGGGGAATATATTCCAAGACCTAACATGGCTGCTTGAACCACAGATAGAGGTGAACACCTGCTGATGCCACATTAAATGTGTTATCTCTCTCTACTTCTGCCCCATGCCTGGCATTGGACCCCTCATAACCTCCCCCACCCCAACTTGTTCCCCATAAAAAATGTGGATGCAAAAGCAGAAGAGACCTCTGTACTTTGCTGGAGGACCTCCAGCATGCTTTGTGGTTGATCAAGGATAACTGAAACCTCAGATAAGGGCACCCTACTGTATTTAAATAAACAAATACACATTTCACTTTAATTCAATTGGGTTCTGACTTTGAGGCTCACCTCTGAAGCTTTAATGGAAGGAGAAGGGTAGAGAACTTTTCAGACCCACATTTTACTTACTAATACACTTTTTAGAGCTTGTGATATAACAATCTTCAAATTGTAATTGCCCTTTTTGAAGAAAACAATGTTGAGACAATTGTAAGCAACAAAGATACGATATCCAAAAACAGTGATCACAGGACAGTTGGTTCTGTTCTCATCCTTGAGGCAATGAATGATGCTGGTGTCCCTCAGTTATAGCTGCCACGTTGCCAGCCAGCTCTGATTCTCCTAAGTTTATGGTTATAGGGACTTTGCAATGTTCCTTTCATGCAAGTCAGATTGCAGAGTTCATTGAATTGGTACAACAAACAGTAGATAATTCCTTAGCTCTAGTTTTTTATGTCTGTGTATCTAATACCACTTTGATAGGTGATGAAGCAAGGAAGATGGGTTTGGTATGTACAGTTAACAGCCCAGGACAGCACATCTACATAAGATCACAGAATCTCTGGCAGACAATCTCTGAGGTCATCTTGACTAGCCTTCCTGTTCAGGAATCCTGCACTTGACAAGTGCTTCATCTGACCTCTACTTAAGATTCTCCAGTGATTAAGAACCCACTGCTCCCCAAAGCAACCCATTCTACTTTTGGACAGCTCTCATTATTAGGAACATTTCCCTTTATTAAGCTGAAATCTGCTGGTTCTTCCCCTCTAGGACTCAGCAGGACCAGTGCACCCCTCTTTCCACAGAACATTGTTTTGAATCATTATCAAGATCAGCTCATGTCTCTCAGAGTGAGTCTTCAAACAAAACATTCCTAATTCTTTCAGCTGGTTTCTAGGCCCCCCGTCCTAGTGGGCTCCCCTGCTTCAGTTTGTCAACCTCCTTAAATACAGTGCCCAGAGTGTGACATAAAACTCTCAAGGTGGGATCCTAAAGGATCTTCACTTCCAATCACTTTAATTTTTAGTTCCAATTGTAATTGAAGTTCAGTGTACAATTCCTGTAAATGAATCTGATGGAAATAAGAAGGGTTGATTATGGGGTTGCCGACATACCCAAGGTCACATTGTAGAAGATGAGAAAAATCACGTCTTTTCGCAGCTCTAATATTTGGCAACCTCATACTGAATGTGAGGACAGTACCATCACATTTCTTCTTCCCCTCCCCACCATTTTGACTTTGCTAAACTCTGGACCCTGAGAGAGTCATTAGTTTTCAATCTTTGAATGAATCTTGTTTGTTCTTCTATTTGGTGGTTTGGTGGTGATGAACTAGAGGTGGCCTAGTAACATGAGAAGCAGTTCCTGTAAACCAGGGTAGGACCTGTCACCCTCTATTTGGGCTTAGCCTATTTTGTAAGATGCAGTAAGGGGCCAGCTTGATTTAGACAATCTAGGATTCCTTATAATTTGGGAAGAAAGTTAGGAACTTGTTTTACTGGTTAACCTTTTACCTAGGCAGATATAGCCCCATAGACTAAAAAGGCTCACCTGGCCAATCTACACAGTTATTCTGTGCCTTCTCGATAGGAATGTAGGACTTCAGTGTGTGTTCCATTCCATATTAAAACACTACAAATCAGAAAATTAGATTTGGGATGACAAGGGAACATTCTTTTCTTCCACTATCTACCAACTCAAATGAGAAAACAATTGCAGCAGAGTGTGTACTATACCAGTAGGTTCTAAAAACGTCATTAAACAAAAAAGTTTAAATTAAACAATTTAAAAACTGATGTGTGGTATTCTGGATTTTCATGGATGAAAAGATAGTAGTTGCGGTGTTAAAGAAAATAATTATTCTTTTAACAGAGAGATCATGTGGGAGGTGAGTTGATAAGGCCAAAGCAAGGGGCATTTAATTACTGCCTTGCAGGACTCTGAAAAAACCTGAACCCTTCCCCCACTTCCAGTTCAGAGTTGTCTGAAAACAAGATCAGTGTGTGTCCATGCTCTCATCTGCTTTTGCCCCTCACTGGTTCTGCCCTGGTAGGGCACAAGGGATCCTTTGTGCCCTTTATGCATTATGTATCTTGTCAATGCACCAACTAGCCTTGGTTTTCTCCCATCCTGCTCTTTGCCCATGTCCAAAATTCTGCCCTTTTATTAGTCAAAAGTGGAATATTAGAATGACAGGATGAGAATGCTTAATGCTAGCAACACAACCTGTGTGGGTAATATCAGCCTTTGGAAGAGTTTGTTAGCTCTGATCTGAGCTCCCTGTAGAAAGCTCAAAAGGAAAACTTGAGGCATGAAAATGCCTTGGAGATCTTGGATATGGAGGCACTAGGAAAACCAATGGCAATATTATTTCTCAGTAGAAGTCACACCTTGTTCACTTAGGTAAAGACTAACTGCACAGCTAACTTAATGGTTAAGATTGAATTTTTAAATGATTCCCTCTTCAATACTCCCAATTCTCTGTCTCTCAAGTCAGTGAAAGACAGAATCCTGTCCTTAATAAATCTAAGCTGCTTCCTACACTGAAAGAAAGGAGAGCTATCTGCTCTTTAGGGAGATTACATTCTTGGTGATGTGGCTTATGCAAGATTTTAGGGACACCATCTGCTTTGTGGTTCAAGCAGGATTAGCATCATCTCAGAATCCATGGAGGGTTCTGGACAACAGGAACTCAACTTGTTATGGGATGTCCTGACTTGGCTTTGGATCTTGCCTCTTTTTTGACCTAGACCAGGGCAGACAAATCTTGCCTGCTTACTGGAACCCCTGATTCAGGTGTTTCCAGTGAAAGGCTTCTACCTTGTCAGTGGCCAACAGCCTTGTCTGAGCATTTAAAATACCTGTCCCTAGATGCCAGCTGGTGCAGATTTCTGCTGCCTGCTTCCAAGGGAATATGGCCACAGTTGACTGTTTTCCATGTTCCCCACTTGTTTCTCCAGTTTAGAATTGTTGTCTTTGAAGTGGAAAATCTGGCATTGATTTTCTTTGGCCCAAGTCTCCATTTCACTTAAGCACTTTTCTCGATAATTCCACTCCCTTATTGATGCTTATAGGAAGTATCTTTTCCCTAATACTATGTCATTTCATTCAGTTCCCCAATAAGGCAGCTAGATTATAAAACAACATTCTCATAGCTTGCCCAGTGGGACCCTTGAGAACCCTCAGGAGCTGAAAATGTCCTTTTTTGAGATGCAACAGAACTATTTCTCTGGAAAACCTACCTCTGGGCAAGGTAGAAGCCAGGTGTCAACTTTTGCTATAGCCACTTTCCTTCCTTCATATATCAGACTATGCTGTTACACTTGGGTTAGGACTGGGAAGAGGCAATGCTGTGCACCATTTTGGCATCTATCGGGCTGTTTTGTTCATATTAGGGAACCCTTGAAAAGGAGAATGTCTCTCAGCATGCCTCCTTGTGCTGTTATGGAGCATTTGAACACCACAAGGATTTATTAAACTAATGAGTGGCCCTCTGGAGTTGAGGGACCCAAGGTAACTGACTTTTACACCTTAGTCTATTGAGTCAGCACAGCATCATCTTAGTCTAAAGATAGCCTTGGATTTGGAAGGAAAACCAACATCTTCCCCAACTACTAGGAAAGGTTCATAGCTGTTATTCCCTCTGTTTTCTAGCCCTGTGGGCTTCAGGATATAAAGTCACCGTAACTGAGGCAGCCTCTGAATTTCTTGTTAAATATCGACCTTCATGAAATCTTAACACAGTGAACATTGACTTGTTCTGAGGTTGTGCTCTTCAATATATGGCCATATATATGAGAAAACAATCCACCAACAGACTCTGAAGGTAGAGATCTCTGCATCCAAAAAGCCTTTTCTTCCATTTTCAAAGTGATACCGATTAAAACTAGCTTAAAGGGGGGGGGGGGGGGGATAGTAGGAAGTGACATAGGTTAGAATGCCAATGTATTTAGCCTGGAGAATCCAGTTTTCAAAGTGGGTTGAGGATTTCTCGAGGGAGAAATGATTCCTTTTTATGAGTTCATTACAAAGCAGTTAATGGCCTCACGGATGGGCATATACTCTCAGGGAGAGCCAACTAAGGTCTATAGATAGTTATCGCTTGGCTTTTAAGAGCCCCAGGAGTGTTTGTGATGCTGCGGGAAGCTTCTTCAGTGAGATCTTACTTACCCAGAGCTAATCTTGGGCTTATCACACATTCTTTGGGATCACTCACTGGACCATCTGATTTGGTAATGGTATGACTGCTAGAATACCATGTCCTATCTATACTGATCTTAATTCACATGAAGCGCCTCAGGTTGCCAGGGAATTTCCCATGTTCTCTGTGTCCAAACTGGCCAGACTGAGTGAGTGAAAGACCGCTGGTACTGCCTACCTTGTCTTTGTATTCAGCTGGCAGTGTGAGCCCCCTATGGACTGAAAAAGTCTCTTATATAAGAAAGACAAAGGAAAGAAATTGGGTCTTCAAATTTCCTATGTTGCCAGAGGCAACAGCCTTCCCTTGAGTGTCAAGGGTGATGGTGGTAGTGAACCCTTGTGGTTCTGAACCCAGCTGTCCTTTAGTCTATGATGGGAATGGAATCCTTAGCTCCCCTTTCCACTACAGCTAGTAGCACCTCATTTTCCAGAGGACTTCAGTTGTATCATGGTCAAGTCTCTCTTTACTGCAAGAATGGCGAGTTCTGCTGGGGAGGAGGGGGAGAACATAGTTCGGAAAAGCATGGGTGCAGTGGATACGGGCCAGCCTAGTTTGTTACTTTGGAGGGGAGAGATGGATCATTTGCACCCAGAGGGGAAGTTATAATCTCAAACTTTTAATCTCTACATACAATTTCATCCTTCCTCCAAACTTTATTTTTCTCCTAAATGGCTAACCATCTTCATTTGAGCATCACTTCTTGAGCTTGTCTTCCCCTGGGCCCATCAGTCTAAGGAGCAGTATTATGGCTAAACTGGGGAATAGGATAGGAGATGGAGAAAAAGCACAAGATCCACCATAAGTGACTAAGTAGACGATCAGCCTCCTGTGCAATCAAGTTTCATTAAGCCAATACATGGACAGCAGGGGTGCTGGAATCCAGTCAGGCCTTTTTAACTGAGGCCTTTGCTACACCAAGCGGGACCCTGGGAGGAATGTGGAGTGGGAATTGGACCCTTATGTCCCCTAGCCCTGCAGGTCAGGGCTGCTCCTGGTGGCATGGGGGGCAGAGTGGGCCAGCTGGTTGCATAACTGGAGCTAAAAACAAGGGGTGTGGTAGGACAAGTGTATTTCTTGATGCAACCTTCAGAAGTTCTGGCAGGGAGTTCTTGAATCTGCAGTCTGTCCTAAACTCTTGTACTTAAACCAAAAGGACAGAATGAATAAAAGGAGGAAAGGAGGGAGGGAATTATTTTCCCAGAGACAACTCAGGAAAAAAACAACCCAGTATTAGGTCTATTCCACCCCTCCCTTACACTAGACAATAGCTCCTTATGTGGATCTTATTTTATTTTGGGGGGTTAGCTGATGTCAACCAAGGCCAAAATATCCTGGGAGTGTCATCAGTCACTAGTTTAGGGCTTAGGTGCCAATGGGATTAATGTTATGCCAGGACCATTGCCAATAACTGCAGACATGGGAAATAATCCTAGCCAAAGGGCAAGGAAAAGCACTCCTGAATCAGCCTGATTTTTCATTTTTTGATACTGAATTAAAGGTGAGGAGGGAGGCCAAAGTACCAGCTGTGCCTCCAAGGAACCTCCAACCAAACCATACTGAGTCAAGAGTCTGTCCAAAGCCAACAAACAGGTCACCAGCCACGCCACACCTTTGGCAAGGAGGCCAGAGTATGGCATGTCTGTTTGAAGGCTTACTTGAGTTGGGACCGGTTTGTTCCAGGCCAACAGTTACAGTTGCCAGGATATGCAGAGGAAAATAACTTCTGGTCTGGTCTCCACCTCATTGGTTTGGCCTTGAAAGACAAGATGGCAGGGCTAGAAGAACAGGAAGGGGTCCTTCCTACCTGGCTCTCCTGGAGATGGATTTGGGAGACTGCCAAGCCTTCAATTTCCTGTGAGCTGCAAGGGGAAATGTGTCCGGGTTTTGAAGCCTTACAAGAGGCCGCCTCTCCCACCTCACCTATAAACTCAGGCTCATTGATTAAAAAGCTGGAAGGGGTCATACAAGGATTTCTAGTCTCCCCTCCACCCCATTCCTGGCCTTCTCATTTTACAGCAGAGGGAGCTAAGACCCAGAAAAGGCAAATGGCTTGTCTCAAGTGACAGGTGGAAGAACAGAGATTCAAACCCAAGTCATCTTTTCCCAAAGCCCCTGTCTTTGCACTGGCCCACACTGCCTCTTACAAGGGAATGAAAAACAGTGAAGCTAAGAGTGGCGGACAAATAGATCTTCCAGAACTCAAAAGCTAACTGGCAGCCCCCACAACAAAAAGTGGCCTACCTCCCTCTGGTGAATTTTGTGGTTTTTTTTGCTCACCAGGACACTGGTATCCAGTGGGCTTTCAGAGTGGAAACCTTGAAGGTTTCTAGCACCAGATACTACCGTGTGCAGATGACCCTGGGCTTCTGAACTCCTTGGGTCTGAACCTGTCCCTGGAAGGGGACCCAGGGCTTCTGGTGGGAGATTTGAGAATACAAGCACAGACATTCTCAACAAATACATTTTCTTTAGGAGTATCTTCCTCTTCCCCTTAGACACAAACCTGGAAGGACCCCCTCCAGACTGCCTAGACATGCAATTCTAGAAACAGAAAATAGATATGGATCATCCATCATTCTTCTAGGATTACAGATTTGGAGTGTGATGAGACCCCAAAGATCATTTAGTCCAAGGCCCTTCCTTCATTTTACAAATAGAGCACTGAGGCCCAGGGAGGAGGGAGCGTGGACGGGGGAAAGAATGCTAGACTCAGAGAACTTGGGTTCACCTTCCAGCGCTGCTCCTTACTGTTTTTGTGACTTGAGGATGTGTCTTCCCTGGGTCTCAGCATCTTCATTTATAAAATGAGGACTGGGAGAGAGGGGAGTGTTTGATGATCAGAAAGGTCCTTTCCCAGCCCTTAATCGGTGTCTCTGGGAGAGTGGCTCAGGGTGGGTCCCACAACAGGTCAAAGCCAGGCTACGAGCTCGGTTCCTGATTCCAAATCCATTCTCCTGTACCTCCCTCCATCTCTCCTTTGGGATGCCAAAAGGCCTGTGCATGCAATAGCGTGGGGAGATCTGTGGAGAGTTTTTAAGCCTGTCATTAATAGGTAAGTGAATGGATGGGAGCCTTTAAAATTTTTTTCCATGTAGCGTCAGAATCCTTATTGCCTAGTGGAGTGTTGAGGTATGGCTACAATGTGGGGTGCATGGGTGGAGATCAGCACACCTGAGCTTTTTTCCCCAAGGCAGGACTAACACAAACAACGAATGGAAATCTGGTCCTCTCAACCGAGACTTGAGCTTGGGTGCTCTGCGTTGTGGAGCAAGCGTCCAACTGGAACACTGATCCCGTTCCAGACACTCCCCCAACTTGCCAATCCCCTATTCCCCAGATGGACAATTCAGGACAACCGTAAAAAGTGGAATGAGAACACAGGACGGAGAATCATTTTCTGGCTTAGAGAGAGGCCCCCCAAAATGACTCCCAAGGGACTCAGGTCACAGATCGCATCTGAACCTTCAGGCATTGCTGTTGTCAGCCTGGCTGATGAGGATGTGAATGAGTGAGGAGGGGGTGGCTACATTCAAGGGTGAGTGTGCATTTGCTGGAGCACTCACCCCCTCCCTTGCTTTGATGCTCCCCCTCCACCGCCCCTGGTAGGGCGGGCTTAATCAGAAAACAAGCTGGCAAAGGACTTCCTCAGGTTGCGGATGCTCTCGGCTTTGACTTCATCTTCGTTGGGGTTCCCCCGCTGGGATGAGTCAGATGTGCTCAGGCTGTTAGTCAGGGACTGGGATTTGCTGAAAGAGAAATAAATGAGGGGTTCATCAAGGTGCCCTCTGCCTTGGTCTAGATGGCGAGACAAGAAGGCTTTCAACAGGACTCGGATTCAGTAACCCGGCAATCAGTGCATTGCTTTGTATTTGCAGAGCACTGTGCTAGGCCTGGAGGGCCGTCCAGTGATGAATAAGGAAGTTCCTGCTCTCCAGGAGTCTCTCCAGTAGAGAAGAAAAGGCAAACCTTCTTGCAAATAACTAGAATGTTAACTAGAATTCAATTCTCCCATGAGAAGCTGGCGCAAAGTGATTATGGAAGCACCAAGTGCCTGGGACCCCAGTGGTGGCTTTAGGGGCCATGGAGGGGGCAGATGAGCTAAATGAACCCTTCTGGGCTTTGAAAGTGGCACCACTGGTAGTCTGAATACCATCCTGACATCCATCTCCTGCACTTGACCTTTCCTAGGGGCTCTAACTCACTCAAATGTCTTCTTTTCCTTCATTCCTAAAGCACTTCCTGCCTGGTAACAGAATCAAGGCAGGGAAGCTAGTTTGTGGGCCAGGAGTCATTCAGTCCTTGGACTTACTAACAGGCAGAATGTGGCTTTCAGTTTATTGAATGGTCAGCCTGGGTCTGAAAAATGCTCTTTTTAAATTTTTTTATTTTTATTTTTTAATTTTAAACCTTCACCTTCCATCTTAGAATCAATACTGTGTATTGGTTCCAAGGCAAAAGAGCGGTAAGGGCTAGGCCATGGGGGTCAAGTGACTTGCCCAGGGTCACCCAGCTGGGAAGTGTCTGAGGCCAGATTTGAACCCAGGACCTCCTGTCTCCAGGCCTGGCTCTTGATCCCCTGAGCCAAGGGGGTTGAGAGCCAAGCCTAGGTTCAAATCTGGCCACAGAAACTAGAAATATGTCACTTCATCCCCAATGCCTGGCCCTTATTGCTCTTTTGCCTTGGAACAAATACATAGCATTGATTCTAAGATGGAAGGAAACTTTTTAAAAATACTCTTTCTTGGCTGCCTCATTTCCCCACTTTTGGCATCTCCCAAAGGCACCTACTTGAGATGGGGATGGGGAGGCACCGACTGCTTGGAATCTCCCACAAATCCTTGCTGAGAAGGTCCTCTTCCCTGTGCCAGGGGCCGGGGTTGTGAGGCAGGGAAGGTGCCCTGTTTGGCGGCCTGGCTTGGGGAGCTGCTGCTGGCTGCTCTGGATGGCTGTGGGGAGCCTGGAGAGCGCTGCTGCTGTGGGGAGCCAGCCTGGGGGCTCTGGGGCTGCTGGCCTTGTGGGGAGAGCCTCTGCTGGGGGGGACCTCCAGATCGTGGAGACTGAGCAGGCTGTGCCTGTCGGGGGCCTCCTGTAAGAACAAAAGTCCCAACAGTAGTAAGCCCTTTTTGTGTCTATACACACGTACACAAACACATACAGAGTGCTTTAATCTTCTCAGAGTATTTTCACATCAACAACCCTCCATTAAAGTCATCCCTGATGTCTTACTGTGTCAGGGAAGCAACTCTGGACTTTAGAGGGTCCCACCAAGCTCTAGAGCTTTGGATATGAATGAATGAATGAATGAATGAATGAATGAATGAATGAATGAATGAATGAATGAATGCTTTTACCTCAAACCAAGCCATAGGAAGCCTGGAGGATAAAAGTAAGACAGTCCCTGCTCTCAAGGAACTTCTATTCTAATGGGAGAGACAACCCTTGGGAGGCTTCAGCTGGATGGAAATCAGATGGAAACATCCCACAGTCCTTCTCTTGCAGCAGGAAAGCAGATGGGAATGGAGCTTCCCGAATGCCATTCTCATGAATAAACATGTAGGGGTGCCGTGAGGGACCATCTCTTGTCTGAGGACCAGCTTAGTGGAAAAGGGTCTCTAAGGGTGGCGGATGGGATGAGAGAGAGGGGCCACCCCTCAGAATCATGACTGCAGCGGTACCCCCTCTCCATCAGAAGGCTGAACTGTACCTTGAGGGGACGGACGAGGCTGGGGAGGCTGTCCGAGCTGAGGCCCCAGCTGGATTTGTCCTTGGGATTTTATGGGTTTCAGCTGTACCTGCTGAAACGAGGGAAGGAGGCAAGGAGAAAGAAAGGCTCCAGTTACCAAAGCAGGATGCTAAATGCCGGCGAGAGGCTGGAAGATTCCTCAGAAGCCCAACTCCATTTTACAAAGGAGGAAACTGAGGCCCAGCGAGCCTAAGGGACTTGGAGAGACTCTGCCATCTAGTCTATCTTATGCATTGAACAGAAGAAGAAAACAAGGCTGAGAAAAGTTAAATGACTGGCTGAGGTCATTTAGGCAGCAAGTGCCAGGGATGGAATTTGAACCTGGGTTGGCCCCAGAGCTGCATCATTTATAGGGGGCAGATAAGGAGGCGACAAGGGGACTCCTGTTGTAAAGTTGTCGAGATTGAGATGGCCCTGGAGAGCGGGGAGGTTGCCCAGACTCATGCTGGGGCTGGGACAAGAATGCCTCTAGAGGAGAAGCCAAGGGGATGGACGGGGAGGGCCCCCAGCATAAAGACACAAAAGTCTCCATTGACTCGTGTCTGTCCGTCTGTCTGTCTGTCTCACACACACACACCTCCTGTTCACCCTCAGTACAGAGGGGAGAAGAGTCCGGGCTGGGCAGCTGGGTGGTGGGGGCTGCAAGGGACAAGACCCACTTGTTTGGTTCTTACATTAATGGATCACCGACCACTGTGGCCCAGAGCACAATGAGGACACTATTTTACTTGGGGGCATGGAACGGCCTTGTTTGAATGGGGCCTTCAGAGACTCCCAAGCTGGAACAGAAGAAGGGGTGCCCCTCTTCTCCCCCTTTTCTCTTGCGCGGCCCCTGCCCACCTCCACCTTCTTCTCTTCAGGGGAAAAAGGGGGCTCTGGGGTGTGGGAGGGCAGGGAAGGAGGCCCTTGGTTCTAGTCCGCTCGAGGAGACCCCCCACCTGCCCAGGGGATGCCCCCTTCCTTGGCCCTTTACCCAGGGCTTCAGAGGCAGAGGAGCTGCGGGCCCGGCCCCCGGGAGCTGGCTCATTTTGGACACCACCAGATCGGCCATCAGTTGCTTGTCTTCTTCCACGTGCTCCCCGATCAGAGGCATGGAGCTGTCCATCACCTGTAAGAGGAGAGGAAGGCGGGGATGGCCAGGTGCTCCCAGAGAGCCCAGCAGCGCCCTCCGAGTTCACATCCTGGGCGGACACTAGGTGGCAGGCTTCTCCACAGCGAAACCCTGCTGGGGTGCTGGGGCGGGGTGGATCCCCAACGGGTCACCGCGACCAGCAGAGCCAGCCCGGAGCTACCCCAGCCCTACCCTCGGGACGGCGGAGGAGGCGGGTGCCATCGGATGCCGATTCCCGTAAGCCCAGGTCCCATGGCAGTAACCATGAGCACTAATAATAATGCACGTCGTACCAGCGCCGACATCAAAGGAGGGAAGAGAAGGGGGGTCTGGGAACCCGCGAGTTCTGGTTTAAGCTGCCTTCTTTCTGTTCTTTTTTCTTTCTGGTTTTTCAGACTTTTACCTTCGGTCTTAGAATTGATACTTTGTTTCAAGGCGGAAGATTAGCAAGGGCTAAGCAATTGGGGTTAAGTGACTTGCCCAGGATCACACAACTAGAAAGAGTCTGAAGTTAAATTTGAACCCACACAGAACCACCTCACTGCCCCTTATCATACAATGGCTTTGTGGGCGCATCTCTTGGCCTCCTGGTAATTTGCTAAGTCTATGCATCAAGTTTCCACCCTGGGAGTTCCCCACACTTGGGAAACTGCAAATCCATAATAAAAGAAAACGACAAATCCCAATAGTAATAATAGGGAAAAGGCTGGACTTGTAATTTCATTGATATAAGGAGCTCCCCTTGAAAGGGGCAGACAGAGTCCTCAATGGACCTGCAGTAGATTCAGATTCTGCCTCAAACACGAGCTATCTGACCTTGGGCAAGACTTGCTATCTCCACGCCTTAGTTTCCTCATTTACAAAATGAGAACTGGGAACAGCTGGGTGGCTCAGTGGATTGAGAGCCTGACCTAGACACAGGAGGTCCTGGGTTCAAATTTGACCTCAGACATGTCCCAGCTGTGTGACCCTGGACAAGTCACTTAACCCCCATTGCTTAACCCTTCTGCCCTTCTGCCTTGGAGCAAATATAGTATTGGTTCCAAGGTAGGAGTTAAAAAGAGAAAAACAAAAAAGAACTAAATGTCCCTTAAGGTTCTTTCCCACTTTAAATCTAGGAAATCCTTTCTACCAATACAGATCAGCAGCTTCTCCACAATTAAGTATAAAGAGGTTAGGTAATGAAAGTACCAAGTATTTATATCGTTCCTGTAGTGTCAGTCACTATGCTTTGCAAATATTATCTCATTTGATTTTTACAACAATGCTGGCAGGTAGGTCCTGTTATGTTTATATTACAGTTAGGGAAATTGAGGCAAATGGAGGTTAAGTGACTTGCACAGGGTCACATAGCTGGTAAGTATCAGAGGCTGGACTGGAACTCAGGTCTACCCTGTCTCCAGGCACAGTGCTCTATCCATTAAACTATGTAGCTGCCTCTCAGATGAGCTGCCTGGATTCACACAACCAGGATGTGTCAGAGTCAGCACTTGAACTCAGGTGTTCCGAGTTCTGAGGCCAGCTCTCAATGCACTATGCAATACTGCCACTCAGAATAGAATCAAGATGTGTCCCAGTACTATTCCTATTTGACCTCTATGGAAAAACAAAAGAAGAATGAGACGAATAACAAGAGTTGATATTTGTAGGCTGCCCTAAAGTTCATGAAGTACTTTTGACATCCATTATCTCATTTGGCTGAGAATTCAAAGGCACTTGAAAACAAGGTAAGGGGTCTATATAACCTTGGCACAAAGGTCATGGGTTTAGAATTCTAACCCTGATCCAAAAATGAAGATTAAACCGCAGGCTCTGGGTTAGGAGAGATCTCAGAGGTCATCCAGTTCAACTTGAACCTAGGCAAGAATCCCATCTATAATACCCAGGATGAGGAGGCTTCTAGCTTCTACTTGAAGACCTCCAGTGAGGAATAAGGAACTCACTTCCTCATACTTTAGTGTACTCTCCTTTGGGACACCATTGAGAATTGGGTCATACAGTTGGGGTAGGATCACAACTGATTGACCCATAGAAGGGCATTGAAAAAGATTGGTGTCCACACAGAGGGAGGACTCTGGAGGAGTGTCAGCATGTCCGTCTGAACGGCTCTATATCTATCTATCAATAACATGGACCGTGATGTGTTGATCAGTTCTGAGAATGACCCAAAGCCGGAAAGGAAAGCTGACATATTGAATGCAGGGTCAGGACCCAGAAAGATCTCAACAGGTTATAACAACAATTATATAGTGCTTAACTGTTCCAGACACTATGCTAAATACTTTACAATAATTATTATCTCATTTGTGTCAAATTGGATATGATGAAATTTAGCAGTGATCCACTTCTTTTTTTCTTTCCTTCCCTTCCCCCCTCTCTTTCTTATTCTTTCTCTCTTCCTTCCTTTATCTTTCTCTCTTTCTTTTTCTCTTTCTCTCTTCCCTTCCCTTGCCTTCCCTTGCCTTCCCTTGCCTTCCCTTGCCTTCCCTTGCCTTCCCTTGCCTTCCCTTGCCTTCCCTTGCCTTCCCTTCCCTTCCCTTCCCTTCCCTTCCCTTCCCTTGCCTTGTCTTCCCTTGCCTTCCCTTGCCTTCCCTTGCCTTTCCTTCCCTTGCCTTACCTTCCCTTCCCTTGCCTTGCCTTCCCTTGCCTTCCCTTGCCTTCCCTTGCCTTCCCTTCCCTTCCCTTCCCTTGCCTTCCCTTGCCTTCCCTTGCCTTGCCTTGCCTTCCCTTGCCTTCCCTTGCCTTGCCTTCCCTTGCCTTCCCTTGCCTTCCCTTGCCTTGCCTTGCCTTCCCTTGCCTTCCCTTGCCTTCCCTTGCCTTGCCTTGCCTTCCCTTCCCTTCCCTTCCCTTCCCTTCCCTTCCCTTCCCTTCCCTTCCCTTCCCTTCCCTTCCCTTGCCTTCCCTTGCCTTCCCTTCCCTTCCCTTCCCTTGCCTTGCCTTGCCTTCCCTTGCCTTCCCTTGCCTTGCCTTCCCTTCCCTTCCCTTCCCTTCCCTTCCCTTCCCTTCCCTTCCCTTCCCTTCCCTTCCCTTCCCTTCCCTTCCCTTCCCTTCCCTTCCCTTCCCTTCCCTTCCCTTCTTCCCTTCTTTATCCTTCCTACTTTCCTTTTCTTTTTTTAAAAGAATTTATCCACAGGTGTCCCAGACCGTCCCCCTCCTCCCTCCCTGGCATCACAGAAGGCGCCGTCCAGGAGTCAGACATGTCCATACAAATGATATCTTTCATGTTCCCACCTCTCAGTTCACTCTCAGGAGGTAGCATTCACAATGTATTGTTCAAGTATTGGATCTGTAGCTGTCTATGGCGTTCTCTTGGTTCTACTCATAATAAGGAGGGAAGAGCTGATGCCTCTTGGGTTGCATTAGGAGAAGGTTAGTCCCTACCCAGGGAGTGCAAGAGTGCTACTACAAAGTAGAGGGGGTGAGCGGCAAGGACAGCTGGAGGCATCCATGGAATGGCCAGGAACTGAGGATATGGAGTTAGGGGAAGAGATGACCTCCCAGGGGGAGAGGGAGGCAGCGAAGCGAAGCACGGAATCACAGAATCTTAGTGCTGGAAGGGACCAGCTTCCAACTATTTGCAATGGCAGCGGAAATCTGCCTCCTGGTAACTACAGCCCAGTGGTTTCTGCCCTGAGGATGTTTGCTGTGATTATTGTTAGGAAACTTTCTGTTAGACCTGCCTCCCTAGGGGACTTCCGGGGTCCCTAGCAAATAATCACTCAATCAACAACCAGTTACTAGGAAGCCACCTGGTGCTGGGGACTGAGGGTCACTCGGTCCACAAGCTGTGATTAAGGGTTTACTATGAGTCCGGAATTGTGCTCCGTGCTGGGGATATAAAGATACCCACAATTGCACATGGGCCATGGGAGGCGGGTAGGAGGAGGGGAGGGAAAGACCATGAGTCATGTAACCATGGAAACATTTTCTTAATTAATCAATAAAGTAAAATAAAATAAAGATATCCAAGATATCCATATCCATCAACTTGGATCTCAAGATTTGCTAAGTGTTATTTCTAGAGTTAACGAATAAATGAAGAGGCTAAAAATACTAAGACAAAAAATATTTCCACCAAAAAGTCCCCTGCTCTGGAGTTTCTATTATGTTGTGCATGCGTCTGCTATAGAAATTCATCACCTTTTTAGGCTGGAAAGTGCCTTGCCAGTCTTTTAGACAAAGTTCTCTTTAATGACTCAGAAAGCCAATGACTTGTCCAAGGTCTTATTGCTGTTTAAGTGGTGTTGCTGAGGCAGAAAACTGTTCTTCTATCTCTTAACCCAGTAGTCTTCCTATCACCCCACCTAGCTAAAGTTCCCTCCACCCAGTTAAAATGACCATGGATCCTTAATACACTTTATTCTAGCACTAGAAGGTTTGCAAAGTCCTTTCCTTAGGAGGACTCTACAAGAGAGAAGGTAGTGCAGCCTAGTAGGAAATGCCCTGCCTCTGGAATCAGAAGCCAGAGGTTCATATAATTAAATTTAAAAAGGGTCTTCCATACAGCAAATACATATCAGAGGCAGAATTTGAACTGGGGCTTACTGACTCCCAAGTCCAGCACTCTAACCATTACTACCCTTGGTAGCTGTGTGGCCTTGGGCAATTCAATTCACACCTCTCAGCCTCAGTTTCCTTCTCTGAAAAATGAGGGGATAGTATCATGGCTACTAGGATTTCTTCCTGTTCTATAATGAGGCTCCTTAGTAGGCAAAGGCAAACATTTTCTTGCTCACCTTTTAACAAAAATTTAACAGCAGAGGAAACTGAGGATCAGAGACTGGGAATAATTTGCTGGGATCATCTAGTTAGGACTAAAACCCCATGTGCTGCCCTCTGTACTATACTTTTCCCCCCAGCCCCTTTTAAACCCCCTACTTCCTTGTTTTAGGATTAATACTAAGGATGGGCTTCAAGGCAGAAGAGCAGTAAAGGGTAGGCAATGGGACTTAAGTGACTTCCCAGGGTCACACAGCTGGAAAGTACCAGGACCTCTTGTATATGGGTTTGGCTCTTTATCTACTGGGTAACCCAGCTGTCCTTTATACCATTATCTTTAACAGAGAGAGCCCCAAAGAGAGCTGGAAACCTTAGGTACCCTGAGCCTCCAACAGATGTTTGGGCTGGAGGCAGAAGGGGCTGTCAGTGTGGAAGGGTGGTCCCATTCACTGAGCTACTCCAGAGGGAAGCCTGTCTAAGAGTGGCATGCAGAACACAACCCTTCCCTCTATTTTTCCCAGTCCCTAGGTCCCTCTGGTTCTGGTTTTTGGTCCCCAGAGAGGTCCCCAGGGGAGTCCTTGGACCCAGCTAGCTGGGGTTTCCCACCATGGTGTGTCCAAAGGAAGTTGAAATGCTGGACTCCTCTGGAGGAATATTTTTCCATCACAGAATGTCATCCCCTAGTTGAGTTCAATTAGGAAAAGTTCACTGGCCTTTCCTTGGCGAGGACCTCCATAAAACATTCTGGAGAAAACTTTCCATTCTCACCAAAGACTGGAAGGAGGACAAAGAGAAGACCATTTGGGGGTTTTCTCCACTATCTTCTTCTTACTGTAGTAAAGGACCTTTTGTATTTCTGACAAAAATAACTCCCAATGAAAGCATAAGGGGGGACTCTCCAAATAGGAAATCATCACTTATGGAGGAATCCCACAAAAGGTATTTGTAAGATTTTTCCTTAGAACTTTCACAAAGCAAAAGTATCTAATTTTATTTGAGACCCCCAGGAGAGGACAACTTTGACAGAGTGGGATAACCAGGAAGATATAACCAGAGTGAGGAGAGAACTAGAAACCAGACTCTTCTGGGGCCTGTGAAAGAAACTGGGGGTGTTTGGTCTGAAGAAGAGAAGACTCAAGGGGGCAACTGGGTGGCTCTGTGGATTGAGAGCCATATCTAGAGATGGAGGTCTTGGGCTCAAATATGGCCTCAGACACATGCTAACTGTGTGACCCTGGGCAAGTCACTTAACTCCCATTGCCTAGTCCTTATTGCACTTCTGCCTTAGAACCAATACATAGTATTGATTCCAAGATGGAGGGTAAGGGATTATGGAAGAAGAAGAAGAAGAAGAAGAGGAAGAGGAAGAGGAAGAGGAAGAGGAAGAGGAAGAGGAAGAGGAAGAGGAAGAGGAAGAGGAAGAGGAAGAGGAAGAGGAAGAGGAAGAAGAAGAAGAAGAAGAAGAAGAAGAAGAAGAAGAAGAAGAAGAAGAAGAAGAAGAAGAAGAAGAAGAAGAAGAAGAAGAAGAAGAAGAAGAAGAAGAAGAAGAAGAAGAAGAAGAAGAAGAAGAAGAAGAGGAGGAGGAGGAGGAGGAAGAGGAGGAGACTCAAGTTAGGATTGAAGCAGGCAAAGGTGGTGAAATGTTTAGAGCTCAGGTTCTTGAGTTAAGAAAACCAGAGTTCAAATCTGGCCCCAGACACTTACTAGATATATGATTCTGAGAAAATGATTTTGCCCCAGTTTCCTCATCTAGAAATTGAGCATAATAACACCTACCTGCCAGGGTTGTGAAAATCAAATAAGATAAAAATTATAAAGTGCTTAGCACAATGCCTTGCACATTGTCACTGCTTTATAAATATGAGTTATTATTATTATTATAGTGGTGGTGGTGAGAACATGTATGAGAGATGTATTTCAGGTATTTGTAGGTCTATTATATAAAAGAAGGTTTTGACTTAAGCCTATAGAAGGGAAGGGACATTAGAGGTCTAATTCCTTATTTAATAGATGAGGATACTGAGATCCAGAGAAGATCATGGAATCATAGACCTAAAGCCAAAACAGATTTTAGAAGCCATCAGTTATTTTCAGTTAAGACCCCCTTTAGGATTTTCTTAGTAGAGATACTGGAATAGTTTGCCATTTATTCTCCAGCTCATTTTAAAGATAAGGAAACTGAGGCAAATAGGGAAATGACTTTTCCAGGGTCCTATAGTTAGTAAGTGTCCTAGGCTGGGTTTGAATTCAAGAAGATGAGTCTTCCTGACTCTAGATATATCTACTGGACCACCTATGATTTGTGATCTCACAGATAGAAAGTATCAGAGTCAGGATTTGAATCCAAGGCTTGTGGCTTAAAGGTACCATTTTATAAAGTGATTGCTGCTCTGCTACTTCCTACTTGTGTGACTTTGAGCAGGTCATATATTCTCTCTGTGCCTCAGTTGCTCATCTATAAAATGAGGGTATTGGACTAGATGACCCAAAGATCCATTCCCCTCCCCACCCACTAAATTTATGGTCCTGGCTTCAGGTTTTGGCATTCTTTCCAGTATCCCATTCCCCAAACATGCTAGATACCAGAGTTTATCTCTTTTGGGGTAGGAGATCAGATTGGATATACCTGTCCTGGGTCCTGAACTAAATAACTGCCCAAATGGTAAGAAGAGATGGAGACATGTGAGAAAAACCCAGCTCAAGCTTATACAATCACTAAGTAACTGAGCTGGAAATTTCCCCTGGACCGCTCTGTTTTCCTGTCTGTAAAGTGAGAGGATTGGGCCAGGTTTCACATCAAAACAATAATTTATTAAGCACCTACTATGTACCAGGCACTATGCTAAGTGCTGGAGATTCAAAGATAGAATCAAAAAGTCTCTTCCCTCAAGGGACTGTCATCCTCTTAAGGGAGGCAGTTTGGGAAATAAGATGCACATAGATAAATAAATGCAGAATTAACAGGAAGTGAACTGAATTCTTGGGAGGTAATGACCTGAGGAGATCAGCAATGCCATTTCTTATAATAGGACCAGTCCCAGTCATATGACTTAAGCTGCTGTCTAGCCACCTAATTGGAGGAGACTTTGGTAGGGCACTATGTCCAAAGAGAACTTTCTCCTGAATTATTTTTCCAGTTTTGGAGCCCTCTTCCTTGTGAGTCTAAAGGACTTTTGGGGGGGAATTAGGAATCCTCTCTTAGAATGTAATTAGCCCTCAAAGGAACTACCAGCAATCACTTAAAAAACCAAAAAAGTTCAATTTAGAGTGAAATTTCTATCATAACAGGGAACTCCCAGTAAGGGGACTCCCTCCATTGATAAAGATCATTTATTGTCTTAGAGCACTGCCTGGGGCAACATAGGACAAAGTGCCTCGGTGATGACATAGTAGTATGTGTCAGAGAGACTCTCTCTCTCTCTCTCTCTCTCTCTCTCTCTCTCTCTCTCTCTCTCTCTCTCTCTCTCTCTCTCTCTCTGTCTCTCTCTGTCTCTCTCTGTCTCTCTCTCTCTGTCTCTCTCTCTGTCTCTCTCTGTCTCTCTCTGTCTCTCTCTGTCTCTCTCTCTCTGTCTCTCTCTGTCTCTCTCTCTCTCTCTGTCTCTCTCTCTGTCTCTCTCTGTCTCTCTGTCTCTCTGTCTCTCTCTCTCTGTCTCTCTCTCTTTCTCTCTCAGAATCAACATTCTGTATTGATTCCAAGGCAGAAGAGGGGCAGGCAATGGGATGTGTCTGAATCTAGAATCCAGGACCTCCTGTTTCTGCATCTGGCTCTCAATCCTCCTAGCTGCTCCCTACCTTTTCTCTCTTAAAAAAAAAAAAGTATTGATTTTTAGCTTTTGTCTCCACTACATTTCCTGCACCTATGCCCCTCTCAAAGAGTCATCTCTTACTTTTTTAAGCACCTGTTTTCTGTCTTAGTCTCATTTCTAAGACAGAAGAGGAGTGAGGGCTAGGCACCTGGGGTTACTTGACTTGTTCAAGCTGACAGTTAGGAAGTGTCTCAGTCCAAATTAGAATCCAGGTCCTCCTGACTTCTGGCCTGGCATTCTATCCACTGTGCTACCCTGAGCCACCTCTTAAAGTAAAGAATTAAAAGGAGGGGGAAAAGTCTAGGAAAACTAACTGATATGTCAAATAAGCCTGAAGTTTTATGTCATGTTCCACACTTAAAGAGACCCCCAACTGTTTAAAAAAAGGGGGGGAGGGAAGTGCATTCATCTCCTGTTTGGGTCTAAGCTAGGTCATTATCATTTTATTGTAGAGGTATTGGGTGATACATAAGAAAGAAGCAAAAGACAGTCTACCCTCAGGAGCTTATGATTTAACAACAGGCAAACAATGCATACAAATAAGCTCTATACAGGAAAAACATATATAAGGAAATAATGAACAGAGGGAAGGCACTGGAATTAAGAGGCGTCCGGGAAGACTTCCTGTAGAAGGAGGGATTTTACTTAGCACTCAAAGGGATTCAGAGAAGTCAGTTTTCTGGCCCTGCCCTAGATCCTGGTGTCTCTCCTTTCCTGCTACCTTCTTCCAGACCTCCTGGTTTTGCTAAGATGGGAAGTAGGATGGAGAAAAAGGAAAAATAAACATTGAGCTCAAATTGGAGTTTTAGTCCTGTCTCCCTTACTAGCTTTGTGACCTTAGGTAAGTCACAGCTCTGTGCCTCAGTTTCCTTATCTATAAAATGAGGGTATTGGACTAGATGGCCTTCAAGGTCACTCCTTATAGACCTATAATCCTTCTAGCTCTGAAATTCTACAATTCAAAGGAACCCACCTTCAAAACTAGGAAAATATTATACACAGTACTTAAAATAGTGTAAATGAAACAATAGCAATCAAATATCATTTTGCAGATGAGGAAACTGAGACAGGCAGCAGTTAAGTGACTTTCTAAGGGTTACACAGCTCGGAAGTGTCTGAAGCTGGATTTGAACTCAGGTCTTCCCAACTCCAGGTACAGTGTTCTATCCACTGAACCACCTAACTACCCCTATTCATGGCCTCAGTTTCCTTCTTTGTAAAATGAGGAGCATGGACTAGCTGATCATAGGGCTAGAGACCGGTGCCTGATTTTATTGTCAGGAAAGTTCCCAGGTGAGGGAGCCTCCTTTACATTGGCAGGTTGGTACTCCCTTGTAAGCCAGTCTCAGAGAGTTACCTTGATCACATATAGGACAGGATCTGAATCTGGGGTCTCCTGGCTGGGAGATGAGCTCTCCCTCCACCACTTTGTGAGATCCCTTTTTTACAAAAATCAGCTCTAAGGTTCCTGACTCCACGAAAGCCCACCGTGCCTGGAGAAGAGTTGCCCTGCCTTTTCGGAGGCAGCCCGGAGCCTGGTGGTGTCACATGGCCCTTTGGGGGGCAGCCCGTGCCCCTGAGGAGCCAGGACACATGGCTAGAATGGAATCCGGGGGCCCTGCAGCTGGGGCTCATGTGATTCTCATCATCTCTAAACCTGAGTGGGTGGGAGGGCTCTCCCACACATACTTGGGCTGTGTGTCAGGCTCCTGCCTGCTGCCAGTGGAGCAGAGGAGTCGGAAAACAGGGGGAGGTGATGAGCTGGGGGCCACTTGGGGTGGGACGTTGCAGGGCAGTCCTCGAATTCTGGATGAGACAGCGGACTCTGGCCCTTGGGGACCCCTCCCTGTTCCTCTAAGGTTTTCCCCCTCACACAGGATTTTCTGTTTCCTGCTCCTTGACTCTGGGAAAAGAGGATCTGAGCCTCCATGCTGAGACTCTCCATCGTGGCTTCTAGCAAAGAGGGGTCCCCTGCTGTCTAGGTGGGATATGCACCTCAAAGCCATTCAGGGAATCCTAGGAAAGGGAAGGCACCCCGAGCACACGGGGGAGACAGGACACGCAGGAATCTGAATTCCATACCTCAGCAGAGAGGGCTGATTTTCCGTGACTAGCCAAGGAACCAGCATGCCTTCTCCCTGCCTCCCTGGTTTGGAGGACACATCCGAGTCATGGGCCAACTCTACATCTTAGTTCTCCTTCTGTGGGTGACCGGTGAAGGTCTCCCCCAGGCTGGAGCAACCCGGAACTGGTTTCCCAAGCATCAGCCTTTGGTTTGAAACATTTTATTGAATTAATTAATCTAGACTATTTTTCCTGGTTCCATGATTCATGTTCTTTCCCTCCCATAACCCCCTCCTACAGCTGACCCACAATTCCACTGGGTTTTACGTGTCCTTGATCAGGACCTATTTCCGTGTTATTGATATTTGCACCAAGCGTCAGCCTTTGGGCATAGCTAGCAGGAAGGACCTGGGGCAGGTTGGATGGGTCCCAGGGCTGGACCTGCTTACCCCAAGCCCAGTCCTACTCTGAGGACTGCTGGACCAGGGTGGTCCATTTGGATGGGATCTCATCCCCAGTGACCTAGAGGTCTTTTTCATGGCCAGCTTTAGGAAGGAATACTCCAGCATCCCAGCAGAGGGCACTCCCACCGCTGGCACTCTGGGTCTGGGCTCTGTCCCTTTGGAACAGAGCTTTTTTTGGAGGAGCTCTGCCCCGGAAACACAGCACTCTGTGGGCGCACAATCGAGATTTGTTGACAATGACAACAATGGCAATTTGGTCAAGAAAAGAGGGTGGGGGGGGGCCTTAAACTGGGAATGTATACTGTAGGACTTAGAGACATCATCTGGTCCAAACCCTATATTTTACAGATGGAGAAACTGAGGTACACACAGGTAATCCTGAGGCCAGATTTGAACTCTAGGCCCAGCTCTCAATCCACTGAGGCACCCAGATGCCCCTAAATTTTTAAAAAAATAACATTTCTTTCTTCCTTAAAAAACAAAAATCCTTATTGCTTTTCTGCCTCAGAATCAGGCAATGGGGGTCAAGTGACTTGCCCAGAGTCACACAGTTAGTAAATATCTGAGGCCAGCTTTGAACCCAGATCCTCCCCACTCTGGACCTGGCACTCTGTCTAGTGTGTTACTCAGCTGCCCCTAATAACCATGTTTCAATGCAAGTTATTCTTATAATCCTAAGTATTTTGTCTTATGCATTTAGAACCATAATTCTGAGAAGGAGATCACCAGGCTGTAAAAAAAAAAGACCGTGACCCCCAAAAGGTTTAAGAATCTGTGGTCTAGTCCACTGAGGTCCAGAGAAAGGACTTGGCCAAGGCCATGGACCTGGCGAGTGACAGAGGCAGCTCTTCTGACTCCAAATCTTGGACTTTTCCGACTAAATCATGCTGCCTCTTGTTCAATAGATGCTCGCTGAAGACATGAATGAGAGGGCACATCGAGGCAAGCCCCCCTCGTTTTGTCTAGCGGAGTGTAGCCAGGATGCTCTCACCTCAATGATGTAATCTCTCCCATCTTTGCTGTGGACGGCTTTGACGGCACAGATGTCCAGGCCCCCAAACATCTCTGAGCAGGCATCCACCCACAGCTTATACCTGCAGAGAGCACAGAGGCGTTCAGAGAGGGATATTTATTCCTTGGTTTTTTCAAGAGCCCCAGGAAGGGAGGAGAGCATTCCCGCTGGGCCCCTGGACAGAGGATTGACCCCCAGAGGCTATTTTCCCCTGGGAACGCTGCTGCTTCCCCATTCTTAGAATCCAGAGGGTTCCTGGAGAGAGCCACCATCTGTCCTTCCATTGGGAGCAGAGCAGGCATCCCCTGGACAATGGGCCCATTCTTCCTGCCCTGCTCTTTGGGGCTAAGAGGAGGGAAGGAGCAGGGGATGTGGCCTCCAACACTTTGTTCCTTCTTCAACCACTTGATTCCAGAGTCAAGTTTGCTCTGTGGGGAAAAGATCTTGAAGCTGGACTTTCACCCCTCAAACAAGGGGATGTTTGTGGCAAGGGAAATCTCTCTGGCGGGGACTTGGCCTTGGCTCCGGGCTGGAGGATTGGGGAGTCACAGGGCACTTTGTATGGACGTGGCCCCCCTGCCTGCCCCAAGGTCCCCTGGAAGGGGGGGGTGTTACTCTGAGCCCTTCGTATCAGAGTCCCCTTTTGCTTTCTCAAGATCTCAGAAAGGAATGGAGAATTCTAAATTAATTCATTAAATAAACTTTAATTTAAAAAAAATTGGAAAAAAAGAAAGGAATTTAGAAATCCTCAAAGCTTTGGGGACCATGTTAGTGGAAATCTTCCAATCCCTGGTCAAAGGGCCTTTAATGGGTAATGAGGCCAATGCCTTGGTTTTACTGGGGAGGAAAATGGCGGCATTGAGTGTGAGTGGGGAAGTAGAGACCAGAGAATTCAGAGTTGGAAGGGACATAGGAAGTCTTCTCGTCCAATCTCTCTGATTTGAAAAAGGAGGAAAGTAGGAGGAGGCCTAAAGAGAGGGACGTTTGCCTGAGGTCACGTAGTTAGTTAGAACTATGTCAGAGGGGAGCCTCGAACCTCCAAGGCTGGCTCCGAGGAAATGTTAGTGAAGGGAGCCTTGGACTTGGGGGACATGCCCAGTGAGCTCCTGCTGTTTGGTTATTTCACTCATGTCCAATTCTTTAAGATTCCATTTTGGGGTTTTCTTGGCAAAGATGCTGGAGTGGTTTGTCATTTCCTTCTCCAGCTCATTTTACAGAGGAGGAAACCGAGGCTGGCAGGGTGAAGTGACTTGCTCAGGATCACACAGCTAGAAAGTGTCTGAGGCAGCATTTGAACCCAAGCCTGATTCAAGGTCCAGCACTTTAAACACTGCACAGTCGTTTTCCTCCACGCTTACTGGCTGAATGACTTTGGGCAAGGCATTTCCTCTGGATCTCTGATGGTAAAATGGCAAGCCTGGGCCCGCTTCTCTCCCAGGTCCCAGAAGCTCCGAGGGCCCTAAGAGGAGGCCATGGCCAAGGCGCAGGACCGGGGCTGAGAACGCCGACGGCTTCCAACCTTATCCACTATTTGCAAACCCACCAAGCCGCTGCAAAGGAAAATGCTCGGCCCTCCAGGGAAGGAAGTGATCTGGGGATCCAACGGAGGACCCAGAAGGGCCTTCGAGGCCGCTGCACTCAAACCCGGAGCCGGCCCTTCTCTGCCCGCCGCCAGGAGGTTACGCAGGGCACGGGCGGCCCGCAGGAAGGGAGGGCGGCTCTTTCCTCTGTGGGGGCCTGGTAAGGCCTCTTTCCTTTCCCAGCCCCACAGGGAGGCTCAGGGGGAGCTCATCCTCGAGGGAGGGAGGCAGGGAGGAGAGGGGCTGCCCTGGAGAGTGAAGCAAATTCCAGTGCTCTGAGTAAGGCCTTTCCCACGCGCATCCCTGGAAAGGAGGATGCCCGAGGAAGGCACCTCCTCCTGGGGGATTAGGCAGCAAGGCTGGACTCCGCCCGGGCAGGCTGTCCGGCAGCTGCTGGGGTCAGCTTGGATCATCCAGTGCCAAAACTGAAATCGACGGCACTTTACCCTCTCAGGGAGGACGAGGGGAAAGTGCCGTCGATTTCAGTCGTGCCGGGCTCTGTGTGGCGACAATCAGTTTTCTGGATAATGACACAGAGTGGTTTGCCACGTTCTTGTCACTGAGGCAAAATGGGCCGAGACTGGCCCGAGGTCACGCAATTACTAAGGATCTCAGAGAAAGGGGCAGCTGAGAAGGGTCTGTATTCCTCTTGTTCAAGTCTCCCGGAAAATCATTCCCTAAGAGAGGCAGGCAGTGGGTGTAGAGAAAAGAGCCTTGGATTTTGTCATAGGATCTGGGTTCAAATGATGTCATTGTAGAGTTAGAGGTTGAAGGGAATTCATGTGGAGAGTATTTTTCAATCCTCTGAGAAACTGAAGCTCTAAAATCTATGCTCTTATAGTCCTAGGAATTCATCTCTCTAAGCCTCGGTTTCCTCATCTGTAGAATGAGTCCAAGGACCCCTTTCATCTCCTTCAGGTTCAGTTTCTGGGCTTCTATGATTCTGAGCTCATTTATTTAGCTGGCACCCTGTGTGGAAGAGGCCAAGTTCCGGGGGTCAGTTTCTAGGTGAGCCAATCCACGGTCACTGACTGCATCCCTCGTGGCAGTGGAGAATCTGATGGCATCTGATGGTTGGTTGGCACCATTAGGAGAGAGTGGATGAGTCGGTGTCAATGCCTTCCTCCTCAGACAGAAAACTCAAGGTCAAAGGCAGAGAGAAGGACCTGTGTAGTTTAGGAGACTCAACTTCTGTTTTCCTTCTGCTAAAACTGTGGCTTTCATTTATTTGTGAGAAAAAAATGTGTTAAGATTCAAATGAATGAGAGGCAGAATGATGCAATGATTGGAGGGGCATCTTGCAATCTGTAGGACCAATGTTTCCATCCTGCCTCCAACACATAGACACAGTGACCCTGGATAAGTCACTTAACAGCATAGGTAACTCTCTAAGACTAAACTGAAAAGCAGATTTTGCTTTGCATCAATTGAGAGAATTCCCCGCTAGGTGTTCCTTATACTAACTAAATTACAGATCTGGTACAAGAAAAAAAAAATTCATATGAAAGGCATTTTTGGGAAGGGTGGATCCATCTTAGGCAGAAGCCCTCTACTCTTCCCCTTCCCTTGACTCAGAGGACCTTATTCAGCCACTCCTGGGGAGTCCCATGGGAGAGTACCCGGTCTCCTCCTAGTCCCCGGAGGTACTCTCTCTTCCCAAATGGAAGGGACCTTTGACATTACTGAGTCCTTAGTAATGAAGTGACACTGTCTTCATTGTAATGTCACAAAATGAATTACAATTTTACAAACCAAGAAACGGAGGTGGTGCACAATGGCTAAGTGCTTTGGGCAGAGTCATAGCTAGTCAGTGTCTGAACTGGGATTCGCACCAAGGTCTGGTTCCAATCACTAAAGCATCTTCCTTACTTACTTCTCAGTCATGGCCACCTGTTCCAACATGGCAGAGCCTGTATTGGCTTTCCAGTTTCCTGAGATAGACGTCCTCCTGTATTGGGACCAGAAAACACATTCAGAGATGAAAAGTCAGAAGCCCACGATGCTCTATCCCTGAGGAGGAGAAATGGGGAAGGGCAAGTCCCTAGGATGGGGCTCTTACCCTGGGGTTCATGGGTAGATTTCAGGGAATCTGGGAACTTGGGTGAGAAAAAAAAACCACACCACTTTTTAATGTAATTGATTTCCTGGGGAAATCCACAAAGTGATTAAATTAAAAAACCTATTCCAAGTTGGGGTCTGCCCAAGGGGTCTTGGTCACTGATATAGTTAAGAACTCCTTAACTAGGGATTCTGGAATCTCCTTAAATGAGGCCAGGACTCTTGGGGAAGTGATAAGAGGGAGAAGCCATAAGATTCTGGATCTAGAGCTGGAAAGGGCTTCAGACTCCCAGTCACTCATTTTGTAGCTGAGGAAACCAAGGCAGGAGAAGTTCAATTTGTTTGGGTTCTCAGCCCTGAAATACGAACGTACATCCTCTGACTCCAAGCCTAGCCTTGTGCCATGCTGAGGGTCGGCGTGATGTTATATAATGAAATTCTGAGTAAGTGGAATGTATTCAGTTCATAAACTCCTTGGCGAGGGCTGCAGGAATAAAGTGAAAACTGGGGCAAAGAATTGTGCCTGATTTGCAAGAAAGCAAAGCATGCAGTTTGGAGAGATGAAAGGGATATCTGAGCAAGGAGAAGGAGTAAAGAGGAGAAGAACATCCAGGGCTTAGGGGAAAGTAAGAAAGACCTGAGTTCAAAACCTCATTCAGCTACTTAGTAGTTTGTCAGTTGGGCAAGTCACTCATGCTCCGTTTGACTCAGTTTTCTCCTCTGTAAAATGGGGATAATAGTAGCCACTATTTCCTGTTTGTTATGTAAAGTGCTTTGCAAACTTTAAAGTACTATATAAATGCTAGATGTGGTCGTTATTACAATGCTAAATAATATTTACACAGATGGTCTCATTTATCTTCCCAAAATTAATCTTCTCAGTATAAGTATTGCAGGCATTAATTTGCCCATTTAAAAGATGTGAAAACTGAGGCTGAGAGAAGGGAAGCAACGTGCCAATGGTCCCAGAGCTAGTAAGTCTGAGGCAGGACTGAAACCAAATCTCCCCTCATGACTCCCAGGTTCAGCAGCGTAAAGTCCTGACTCTTGCAAGAACTTGTTGTTTGACCTTGGGTAAGTCCCATGACCCCTTTCAACCTCAGTTTCTCCATCTGCCAGATGAGGGGATTGTAGAAGCTGACCTTCCAGCTCTAATGTTCTATGAGTCTGTGATCCCGTGACCACTCAGAACAGGGTGGCAACCATTAAAGAAATTGTTCTTCAGTCTATGAGGAAGGTCACTTGACGGCCACAAATGATATATGATGACCAATGGAAGGGCTGAGCAGAACCCAGAGCAGTGGTGGGAACAAAGACATTGTGTCGAAGGGTGGAGTTCCCACATGCGAGTTAATAAATGCATGAACAGTATGTTGAGAGACTGGATCTAAGAAAATGCTGAGAGCCTCTAACAAGACACATTGGGACAAAGCCAGGAAAATGCAGCAACGACTTCTGCCTGACTGAGACCTTCCGCTGTCTGATAAACTTAACAGCTGAGTTCATTGGCACCTCCACGTCTCCATTGAGATCATTTTCTAAAAGCTAGCATCAGGGCGTTTAACCTAATGACCAAATTCATTGTCTTAAAAAAAAAAAAAAACCAAACCCCGATTCTCTATCTTAGAACTAATATTGTGTATTGGTTCCAAGGCAGAAGAGTGGTAAGGGCTAGGCAATGGAGGTTAAGTGACTTGCCCAGGGTCACACAGCTGGGAAGTGTCTGAGATCCAATCTGAACCCAGAACTTCCCACCCCCAGGACTGGTGCTTTATCCATTGAGCTATCTAGCTCCCCGCCCCCCAGTACCCTTTAAATAGTCTCTACCCTCCATCACCTCTATGGGATGATGCCCAGTGGTCCAAACCCTTCTTGAACCCCCCCTCCATTTTAGCTTCCCAGGTACCACTATGTCTTGGTCCTCTTGCCTTTCTGTGTCACCTTCTGTGTCTTCTTAATTGGAACTTCTTTCTGTCCTCTCTAAATGTTGGTATTCCCCAAGGTTCTGCCTTCAGTCTTTTCTCCCTTTGACTCTATCTCTCTGCCTTTGTCTTTGTCTCTCTGTTTCTGTGCCTACCTGTTTCTCTTTCTGTCTGTCTCTCCTCCCCGCTCCCTTTTTTTCTATCATCTATTTCATCTGACTACTCTATGCGAATGACTCCATATTTGTATCTTGAGTCTCAACCTCTCTCTCAAGCTCTGTTCTCACAAAGACAGTATTATGGCATTGAAACTAGTCAGGAAGATCCGAGTTCAAAATCATACCAGCTGTGTACCATTGGGCAAATCATTTAATCTTCCTGTACTTCATTTTGCTCATCTATTTATGATAGGGTTGAGCTGGCTGCCCTCTAACATTCTTCTTAGCTCTAAATCTATGATCCTATAGTTTCAATTGACTATTACATAGCTTCATCTGGATATCTAATTTAACATGCCCTAAATGAAATTCATCATCTTTTCCTCCAAGAAAAAGAATCTACTTTTCTTATTTTTTCTCAGATAATAATAGCACCATTCTCCCAGTGACCTAGACTTAAAACTTGATTGTCATCCCTGAAATGGTTCTCTCTCTGTCTGTCTCTGCCTCTCTCTCCTTCCCTTCATTCCTTCTTTCCTCCATACTCAATGGATGGAACTCCAGGAATCATCGAATTTTGTTGACTCTGCCTCCATCTTACATGCATCATCTGTCTCAAATCCTCATGTGCTTCTTAACTGGTTGGTTTGTATCCATTGCTTATCCTTAACTCACCTCACACACATTGACCAGTTTAATCTTCACCAAACATAGTTCTGATTATGACATTACTTATTTTTAAAATCCTTCAATCTACCTCTCAAATAAAGTCTGAATTCTTAGGTTGTCACTCAAGGCCCTCTGCAATTCCATTCCTATTTACTTTTTGAGCCTTATGTGTCCTGGAATACTAAGACCACTTTGGGGACCTTAGGAACTGAGACCCCAATGGTTCCTGTCTCTGGTCCTCTCCCACCCCAATTTGAATGAATTAGCCTTCAGGACCAATTAGATGAGTACCATTCTTCCATTCTTAGAAAGTTACCAAAAAATGTTGGAGGGGATGTGGCAAAATTTGGACACTAGTGCATTTATGGTGGAGTTGTGAATGGATCCAACCAATCTGGAAGGCAATTTAGAACTATGCCCAAAGGGCTATAAAATTGGCCATCCCCTTTGATCTTGTAATATCACTATTGGGTCTGTGTCCCAAAGAGATAATAAAAAGGGGGAAAGAACCTACTTGTACAAAAATCTTTATAGCAGCTCTTTTTGTGTGGGCAAAGAATTGGAAATTGAGGGGATGTCCAACAACTGGGGGATAGCTGAACAAATTGTGGTATATGTTGGTGATAGAATACTATTGTGGTATGAGAAATGATGAACATGATGATTTCAGAAAAAGCTAGAAAGGCCTACATGAACTGATGCAGGGTGAAATAAACAGAACCAGGAGAACATCATGCCTAGTAACAGCAATATTGTGTGATGATCAACTGAAAATCTGCCTACTCTGAGCAATATAATGATCTGGGAAAATAGACATGATGGGGAATGCTATCCATATCTAGAGAAAACACTGTTGGGAATGGATGCAGATCAAAGTATACTAACTTTCACATCAGTGTATTTATGGTTTTATTTTGAGGTTTTGATTTTATACTTTTACTAATGACCAATGTGGAAATGTGTTGTGTATGAAAAAAAAATTTTTAAGTTACCAAAAGTGTGTCATGAAGGACAAGGAATAGGGGGTGTTCTTGTAGACCTATTTCTGCCATTTTTCTTCTACTTTTGATTCTTATGGGTCTTGTAAGGGTTTGCGAATCCTTCCCAATCTTTCTGATGAATTCTCAGAAGTTAATCTTCTCTTTCACAATGTAAGTCCACATTCCAAGGGTGAATCATAGAAAGAAATCCTCCTCTTTTGGTTCCCACATTTCCATCCACCCCAGTCCCCATATCATAGAAGGAAACTTTCTTTATGCAAAGGGAGGGATCCCAGCTACCAAACTGGCTTTTGCTAACTTGCTCTGCTTGGCCCCAGAGCTGTGGATGGAAGTTGCAGAGAGACAGATTTATGTTTGTGGTGAGGAAAAACTTCCACAGAATTGGAACCGTCCAAAAGTGGCTTGGGCTACTTTAGAGAGAGTGAATCCCCTGTCAGTGGAGATCTCCAAGAAAAGGTTGGATGACAAATTGTTGGAGACTATTACTATTACTCTCAGAAACTGTGTGGTTGGGGGTATGGGAGAGTCTCCATTGCTATTTAAAGATGGTCTTTTCAGTGAGACTCACACTGTCGGTAGTGACAGGAGCTGTCCAGCTCTAACTAATTTAGGGGAAACTGGAAAATTGGGGCTGGCCTCATGTGGCTAGACATAAGAAATTTGTACGCATTCACAGGAAATGGAAGGCGGCAAATTATGTGAACTCAACCTGCTTTTCCAGCCTAGTTTCCCATGACTCTCCTTCACATACACACTATTCTAGTTTTGTATTCTTAGCTGTATTCTTTGAGCTGTACTCAAACAATATTCTTAGCTGTTCCCTGTATTGGAATCTCCACCCAGGTTGTTGGACAGCAGGCACAGTCAGGTCTGCTCTTCAACAGCTAAAACAAAATGGTAGCAAGGTGAGTAGGGTTAGTGGTCTGTGAGGCCACCCCTGAGATGGTAAAAATCAGTAGAGGTTGAGGGAAGAGCCATTGATAAAAGGTCTGAATTAGTCCCATCAAAGCCTCCCAACAAACCACTCTCCAGGAGAGGCAATGTGGTATAATAGAAAGACCCTGGATTATGTGTCCAAATGGGATCTCAGTTCAGATCACAGGATTATAGATTTAGATCTTGAACGGTCATTTAAATTAACCCATTTTACAGATGATAAAACTGAGACCAGGAGAAGTCTAGTAATCTGTCTGAGATCATACAGGTACTATGCGTTCAATGTGAGACCTAGTTCTTTCTGATTCTAATAGTGCTCTAAACATAATGCAACACTGCCTCTTCTTGGCTTGGTTTTTCACTACCAGTGTGATGTTGGAGCCTCATTTAGTAGAAGAAATGACCTTAGAGCTCAATAAGTCCAAACTGTTCATTTTACAGATGAAGCAACTGAGGCACATCTCTTATCTTTTCACCTTCACCCCTCATGAATCCTTGTTTTTTTGGCTTTTCCCCCCCAAGGATCAGCTCAGGTACCTTCTCTGTGAAGTCTTTATTGATTCCCTTGTCCCTCTTCTGGCAGTTATCAGTGCCCTCAAATGATGTCCTTTTGACATGCTTTATCTCCCTCCTTGAGGGTGGGGCTTCTTTAGTTCTTGTCATCTCAGCTGCACCTAATTCAGAGTAGGTGTTTAATTGCTCATTTTAAAAAATTGAATTGAATTGAGATCATACTACCATTTTAGGCAGCTAGGCGGCTCAATGGATAGAGGATAAGGACTGGAGACAGGAAGACTCATCTTTCTGAGTTCAAATCTGTCTTCAGATACTTACTAGCTGGGTGACCCTGAACAAATCACTTAACCTTGTTTGCCTCACTTTCTTCATCTGTAAAACGAGCTAGAGAGAGAGAGAAATGACAAACCACTTTGGTATCTTTGCCAAGAAAACCTCAAATGGGATTATGTAGGTTGGACATGACTGAACAAAAAATGGAAAAAAAGGAAAGGCTTTGACCATGTGAATATTTTCTGTACCTCCTTGGGGAGAAGGTTGGGGCAGGGTCTGTGTCTGTGTTCCCCAGGGAGAGTAGCAATTGGGGGTCATCATTGCTCTGATCTACCTGGGGCTGTAGAAGAAGTCAGTGAAGAGACCCATGGCTAGACTTTGTAACATTATGGGGAAGCCATTCAGGATGTGGGATTTCCATATGCCTGGCAGTTGGGTGACCATTCTTTTCTGTTTAGAACAAAAGTCTTAACCCCAAATAACTACTTCTTCACATGCGTCCTAGGTTCAAAGCAAACCAAAGTATCCTGTTGTCTGTTCTCTGAACCTGCCCTATGTTTTCCCCACCCTCAAACCTTTGCTCATGCTGTTCCCTCCATCTGGAAGGCCCTTTCACTTATTTGCCTATTGAAACTCTGCCTGTGTTTAAAGGTCTAGCTTCAATGCTACTTCCTCTATGAAGCCTTCCAAGACCATTCCCCAAGAAGTGATCCTACCCTTCTTAGGAATCCTACAGTGCTTCATCTGTGCCTCACTTATGGTCTCTGCCATGGAATCCAGGTCTGTATATTCATGCCATACCCCCTTATTTCATTGTAAGATCTTAGAGGGCATGGACCATGTCTCATTCATCTTTGCATTTCCTGTAATGACTGATAGAATCATGATCATTTAATATATGATGACTGAGTGGATTTAGGAGCAAATGAATAAATGAAGTGAATGAATAAATGACTGGACAAAACTACTGTAGTAGAAAAAACTCAAAACCACATACTGGGAACATACAAAAATATAAAGATGGGGGCAGCTAGGTGCCTCAGTAGATAGAGTGCCAGTCCTGAAGATGGGAGGATCTGAGTTCAAATCTGACCTCAGATACTTTCTAGCTAGGGCAAGTCACTTAACCCCAATTGCCTACCGGTTTCCCTTCTGTCTCAGAGTTTTCACTAGGACAGATAAAGTATGGGTTCAATAAATAAATAGAACAGAAAAGGGGAAGCAAAGTAGGAGACTGAAAGATTTCCAAATAAAACTTATAATCATTCTAGGGTAAGAAATTATAGTCAGTGGTCACATAGGCACAAAGAGCCTTGTTGGACCACAGGAAGCTGACCAAAGGAACAAAAGGAATAGTCTGGGGAGGAAGAGGCTCCGTAGCTTCATATTAATGCAAACACCTTCCCTTGGATGTGGACCAGCCCTAGAATCAGGAAATGCCACTGCCAATGTCAGAGAGAAGTTGTCAGCCTGGCGGAAGGCCTCACATGATGGATGCAGCAATGAGGTAATCTCTATGAGGTGGAAACTGGGGCACAGAGATGCCAATGTCAAGAAAGAACTGGCACAATGAGAAACATTGTGGGATGAAATCATCATGGACCAGAGACAGATGCTAGAAGGGCACAGAGGGAACCTGAAGTTGGGGGCTGGAAGGAAGGGGACCTCCAAAGTCATGGAGCTCATTTGATGGAGAAGGAAACTGAGGCACAGAGAAAGGGAGCTCATACCAAGCTGGAATTTGAACCCATAACCCCTGACTCTGAACCCTGTGCTCCTTCCATGTAGGGTCTTTAGAAGTGGTCAGGGAAGTGGCTATGTATCTCACATCCAGGAGTCTGACACTAGACAACACCTGGTTCTGGGCACAGGACACTCCCATGAAGGAAGAGCATCTCTGTGCCTATGTCTAGATGTCCTTCATCCCTGGGATTCTATTGGAAGCTCATGGAGGGCAGGGGCTATGTTTCTTTTTATTAATTATTTCCCCAGTATTTAGCAGAGTTTCTGGCACATTGTAGATGCTTAATAAATGTTTATTTTCTTGTATTATTGCATTGAAATGCACTCCCTTCTTACATCTCAACTTTATCTCTTTCTCTTCGTTTTCCTCTTCCTTCTTACTACTTTTTTCTTCTTTTGTCTTCTTCTTCGCCTTCCTCCTCCAACTCCTCCTCCTCCTCTTCTGCTTTTCTTCTTCTTCTTGTTCTTCTTCTTGTTCTTTTCTTCTTCTTCTTCTTTCTTCCTTCTTCATTCTCCCTCTCCTCCTCCTCCTCCTCTTCCTTCTTCTTCTTGCTCTACTCTTCCTCCTTCTTAACCTTCTGTCTTAGAATTGGTACTACATATCAATTCCAAGGCAGAAGAATGGTAAGGGGTAGGCAATTGGGGTTAAGTGCCTTGTTCAGAGTCACACAGTTAGGAAGTGTGTAAGGCCAAATTTTAACCCTGGACCTCCCATCTCTAGGCCAAGCCATCTATCCACTGAGCCACCTAGGTACCCTGACCCTTATTCTTCAAAACTTAGATTTCACCTTTTCTTTTTATATGAAACTGTCCCCAATCTCCCCTAGTTACTAGTGCCTTTCCTCTTCCAAAATACTGGAAAATACAATCAATATCTTATATGTGTACATGTTGCCTCTTCTTACATTTGTTTTTGTATCACTATAGCCTGGCACCACAACTGTCACATTGTAGGTGCTCAATAAATGTTTGCTGGTTGATCAGTCTTTTAGGAGGGGGATGGCTTTCTTGAAAAAGGAGTGCAGATGGATTGTATACTAACAGAATCATAGACTGGGAATTTAGCAAGGTTCACTGAGGTCATCTAGTCTAACTCCCTCAAATTTCAGATGAGGAAACTGAGGCCCATGGAGCTTAAATCATAGGATCCTAGATTCAGAATTGGAAGGGATCTCAGAGGTTATCTAAACCAACTCTTTTTTATATTACAGATCAAGGAAATGAGGCCCATGGAAGTTAACTGACTTGTCCAAGGTCACATAGATTATAATTATCAAAGTCCCAGGAACTTAATGATGTTTTCCCTAGAGTATTGGATGGTTGTGTTGTTTGTAGAACTGAATATTAACCAGTTTAGAAATGCTCCTTACGGCCTTGTCCCTCTTCTTTCTTGAATCCCTTCCTTATTAGGCAGTTACGTGTGGAATGGAAGCAGTGGTTGACTTAGTCAGGAACACTCACGTTCAAATCCAGGCTCAGACCCTTACTAGCTTTGTGACCTTGGACAATTTCCTTCACACCTGCCTGCCTTATTTTCCTTATATGTAAAATGGGGCAAAAAGTAGCAGTTACTTCACAGAATTTTGGGGGGGATTATTATATGATTCTATATTAATGTATACCTTATTCATATTAATGTGCAAAATATATATAATTAGATTTTTTCACGACTATTTTATCTGAGATAATACCATATGGGTAAAGTGCTTTTTCAAACTTCCAAGATTTCTCAAAATGCTAGCTATTATTATTAGACAAAGCCAAGACTGATCCCTAGTACCTGGCTTAGATCTGACATGAATTATCCTATGAGAGCGGGAAACATTGTTATTTCACTTTCATAGACTGATCTCAGGCAGAACTTGGCCAGGCACCAGGGGCCAGCTGGGAGATGCCCTTTTCCAAATCACTGTGTTTCTATAGCATCATTCTCTAAGGGCCTCCAGATGCTTCTTCCTAATGCGGTAAGGAGTGATCTCCTCTGTCTTCTATAGCATATAGGAAAATGGAGGCCTGGAGATACTAAATGTCATTCTTTGTTGGACACAGCGACAAATGAGTGGCTTGGTGACAGCAGATGTAAGGATGTAAGGGGAGAGTTGGAGAGATGCTTGTAGGAGGAACAAGGACTGATTGGTTGGGAGATTCAGAGCTAGAAAGGACCTTAGAATCAATCAGCCAATCAACTAACATTCATTAATTGCTAGGCTTATCATCTAATACTCTCCCTTACTTCACTTCCAAGGCATTCAAGGCCCAGAAAAAGGTAAAAACAAACAAACAAAAAAAAACAAATTTCCAAGGTCACATAGAGAATAATTATTAGAGGCAAGAGTTGAACTCAGATTGACTAATCCTCCAAGTGTTCCATTGGGCCACATGGGCTCTTCAATAGCGTGAAAGTTCTTTGTAATGAATGCTAAGGCTCCATGTGGATGCTACTTATACTGATGCCATTCTTGTGCTCAAAACTTTTTAATGGCTACTAAATAAAGCTCAAACTCCTCAGTCTAACATTCAAGAAAGAATTCTGCTTGAAGATAAGATCATAGGTTTGTAGCTAGAAAGCCTGAGGCCATTGAGTCCAACTCTTCTATTTGACAGATAAGGAAACTGAGATCAAGAGATATATTGGGATTATAGCTTTAGAACTCAAAAGGTCCTCAGAGATCATCTAGAGTAATCTCTTCATTTTACAGATGAGGAATCTAAGGCCTAGAAAGGTCATGGGATATCTTTGGAACTGGAAGGAACCCCAGAGGCCATCTTATCCAACTCTTCCATTTTATGGATGAGGAAACTGAGGTCTAAAGGTCATGGAGTCATAGCTCTAGAGCTGGAAGGGCCCTCAGAGGCCATCTTGTCCAATCTCTATTTTACAGATAAGGAAATTTAGGTCTACAGAGTGCCTAGATTTAGAACTAGAATGGATCTGAGAGGTCAGATTGCTCAACTGCCTCATTTTATAAGAGGAGGAAAACAGGCCTTGGAGACAGGGAGTAACTTTAAGGAGGTCCTTCAAGTAGGAAGAATCAGAGTTAGTTTTGAGCTGAGTTTCTTGGATTTCCAAAACAGTCCTTTTGAAATTGGGTAAGGAATTGGGAGAAGGAAGGAGGTATTGGGTCTTGGCTCCTTCTGACTCTCTGGTGGGAGCTGACTGTGGACAGATTTTGATCTTCTTGGGCTTTCAAATAGGAAATGAAGTGGGATTATCACTGACTAGAAGATGGGGATATGCAAAGGATAAGGGAAAAGAAGCAAAACCAGCAGAATGGATGAATAAGAATTCCCTGCAGTGACGGTCTTGGACACTTTCCTCCCAAAGATCAGATGGAGTTTAGATTGTAAGCTCCTTGAGGGCAGAGACCGTCTTCTTCTTCTTTCTGTATCCTCAACACTTAGCACACTGCCTGCTATATAACAGGAGCTTAATAAATGTTTATCAATTGTCTGATAGCCTGGGGGTTAAGGAAGTGGAAAAGGGAAGAAGAAAGATTTCTTTCTCTCCCTACCTGAGTGCTTCTCTAAGGAAAGTTTCCCTTCTCTCCCCCCCTTCCTCTCTTCCATTCTGTCCCCACTCCCACCATCCCCCCTAGCCCACAGCACTCACATGTAGGCCTTGTAATTGTTGCCAATTTTCTGGATCCGAATGTCGTACTTGGAATCGATGAAGCTTTCTGTGGTGGCGTAAGTCTTGGCCATAGCCACAATGCTGGTGATGTCCTGGTAATCGTACTGGTTTTCCACTTTCACCTTTGGGAGACACAAGGCACCAAGAAAAGGGAGAAGGAGAAGGCATTAGCTTATAGTAGGGAGACAGAGTATTGGGTTCGCCTGTTGAGAGTCCAACGACAGGTTGGAATCCCAGCTATGCTGACCATCATGTGTGACCCCAGTTCAGTCAGTTAACCTCTATGGGCCTCAGTTTGTTATTGTGTACAATAAGGGTGTGGGACTAGATAATTTCTAAGGTCTCTCCCAGCTCTGATATTTTCCATTCTAAGGTCTCTCCCAGCTCTGACACTCCCTGTTCTAAGGTCCCTCCCTGTTCTAAACCCTACATTAATCTATCTATCTATCTATCTATCTATCTATCTATCTATCTATCTATCTATCTATCTATCTATCTATCTATCTATCTACTGAATCAGTCATAACAATTGATCTGGAACCAGAGGATTTGGTTCCCTTTCCAGTTCTGTTACTTATTCCCTGCAAGGCTTTCACTAGACCATTTCAGGTTTCTGTTTCTCAGTTTCCTCATCTGCAAAATAAAAGGGTGGGAGGATATGGTCCCTGGAGGATCCCTGGCCTTTAAAGAGCCATCTCTTCCAATCCTCAACTGGGATGGAAATTGAGAGCTCAAAGGAGCCTTGGATGTCCTGACCTCCTCTTCCTCCTTTTAGAAATAAAGAGCCCAAAATCCCAAGGAGGGAAATCATTTGCTGAAATGGCACAGTAAATGGGCTTTGAAGCTGACTCTAGAACCCAGGACACAAGACTCTGAGTCTGCTGATTCTTATGTGTGTGTTCTGTGTTGTATGGATGCATGAGTGTAAAAATGTTTGTATATGTGTGTATGTGTAACTGACTATTGCTAACACAGGCATCTGATGGCCCCAAAGGGAGCCATGTGCACTGCTGGCTGAGTCTGGGCCAAGAATGTAGGGGCCAGTCCCAAGAGCTCAGGAAAAGACCTGGGGGAACTATCACGGCCAAGGGAAGAAGATGAAGCCAAAGCTCAGAGATAGTGATCGAAGGACATACCAGGGGCTGAGTCAGAGAGTGGGTGGGCCAAGGGTCGAGGCTCTAGTGATGACCAAGTCTCCCTTGGGGGATGCTTCATCCCTCCAGCTGTCCCAGAGTTGCCTCTCTGTCCTAAAGTGGACTTCCTCTCTCATGCTGTCATCATTCTTCATCCCCACAAGGAAAAGGAATTCAAAGCCCAAGCTGGAGAGGGACCCAAGGCAGGAAGGGGCCACTTCCACAGATTGGCCCCTGTAGGAGAGCCATGGTCAGAGAAGCAGGGGCTGGCCTTTAATTAAGAGCCCTCTCCACCACCTTTCCCCTTAAGCCATCCCCCCACATCCTCTGTCTCTCCATAAACAACTTTCTCTTCAGTGTCAAGCTCCACTTCCACTTTCTGATTGAGTGTAGACCTGTAGATTTATGAAGCAGTGTTGCATAATGAGTAGAAGGCAAGGAAGTAGTTTCACTTTAGCCTTGTGACCCTCAGCAAAGCTCAGGTTCAATCCCTGTCCCCTAAACCTAACACAGTATCCGGCACCTAGAAGGAGCTCAATGAATTATTGTGAAATTAAAAGAAATTGTATTCTTTATTCCTCTTCCCAATAGAACTCTGAATTCTCTCAGCAGAATATGGCCACTAAGTTCAACCCTATTTTACAGATGAGAAAACTGAGGCAGAGAGTAGTTAAGTGACTTTTCTAGAATCATACAGCTAGCAAGTGTCTGAAGGGGATTTCAAACTTGCTTCTAAGTCTAATGTTCTAGTCATGTGTCCATGTTACTTGCTAGTAGAGGTTCTTAACTGGGGGATCCATGTACTTAAGAATGTTTTTGATATCTGTATTTTGATAGAATTTATTTTCTTTGGAATTCTTTGTATTTAAAAATGCCAGCCAGACTGCCAAAGGAGTACAGGACAAAGAAAAGATTTCGAATTCCAAGTATAGAGGAAAGAACAGAAAAACATGAGGAGTCTTGAGTTCTAGTCTTGCCTCAGCCCCTCTCTGACTCAAACCAACCTTTCCCACTCTGAATTCCTTTCAGCCAGCTTACATTTCAATCAAACAAGATTGGCAGTGGTTCCACACACCCAGAGTTGAAACCTTTCACCTGCAGGCATTTGCAGAGGCTGTGCACTATGTCTAAGGATGCTAGCTCAGGCCCTATCTCTCCTTTGAAGCCTTCCGTTGATAGAGTCAGCCCTCATTTGTTAGCATGCATTCCCATTCCCAATGACCTGGTGTACTTCTCTTTACCCATTTTGTACACAACATGGAGAGAGCCTTACATCCATCTGTGTGACCCTGAGCAAGCCACTTAAATTCTTTCACTTCCTTGCCAACACAAAGAGAGCTGCTATCAATATTTGGGAACATAAAGATTCTCTCCCCTTGGGAAATGGATCCACCAGTGGTATTGCTGGGTCATGCACCTAATTATTTGTATCTTGTCTCTCCCTTGGCCTCTCTGGATCTTTCACATTTAGTACAATCACTTAGCACATAATCGATGCTTGATGTTTGTAGACTGGCTGATAAATAGAAATATATAAGATTATTTAGGAGATCAGTTGTACTGAAATAAAAATGGGCTTTCCTCCCTCAACCAAGTTCACAGACTTCCTGAAATCTATCCATAGATCTCTTGGGGGGGGTGCTGTGGACCCTAGGTTAAGAATTCTTGAACTAGTTCAATCAATTCAAATATGACCTTGGACACTTACTAGTTATCTGACCAAGTCACCTAACCCTAATTGCTTCAACTTCCTCATTTGTAAAATGAATTCAAGAAGGAAAGGACAAGCCATTCCAGTATCTTTGCCAAGAAAACCCCCAATGGGGGATCATGGAGTCAGACATGACTGAAATGACTGAAAAACCAATGGCTGGAAAAAATACCCACTAGAAACATACATGATCATCCAGCTACTTTCTGAAGGTCTCTAGGGATGGGTACTCCACCACCTTCAAAGATAAACTGTTCCACTTTGGGACAGTTCCTATAGTTAGAAAATTTTTCCTGACACCAACCCTAAATTTGCCACTCTACTCTTCCTTCTCCCCAACCCCCTTTTCTTGATTCCTCTCTCTGGGGCCAAATAGAACAATTCTAATCCCCTTTCTTCATGATGGTCTTCCAAATGCTTGGAGACAAGCATGTCCTCCTCTGAGCCTTCTTTTTTCCAGGCTAAACAAGCATCCCCAACTTCCTCAACTGGTCCTCAGATGGATGGGTTCAAGGTCCTTCACTAATACTATTGCTCTCCTCTGGTGTCTATCCAGTTTATTTCTGATGCCTTAGTAATGAGATGTTTCAAGAACTGGAAACATAGTAAATGATCAATGCATAAACAGTGTACCCAAATGGAATGGGATCATACATGAAGAAATGATGATGATGATGAAGAGAAACACGGGAAGATTGACATGAACTGTTGCAAAGTGAAATCAGCAGAACCAGGAAAACAATACACAATGAAGAAAATGAAATGAACAACAAAAAGAATGAAATGGAATGATATGTCATTATATTAAGCATGTTTGGCTCTGAAGAAGAAAGAAATGAGAAAATACACCGCCCTGCCTCCTGTTGCAAAATGCAAGGACTTCAGATATGCAACACTGTATGTATTCTGTTTTTTATTTTTTTAAACCCTTGCCCTCTGTCTTAGAATTGATACTGAGTATTGGTTCTAAGGCACAAAAGAAGTAAGGGCTGGCAATGGGGGTTAAGTAACTTGCCCAGGGTCACACAGTTGGAAGTGTCTGAGGTCACATTTGAACCCAAGACTTCCTGTCTCCAGGCATGGCTCTCTATCCACTAAGCCACCTAACTGTCTCTGTTTATTTTCTTTGTCATCGTATTCCTATCCCCTGGTACAATGCCTGGCACATGATAGGTGCTTAATAAGGAAGAAAAAACACAAATGTTATTAATCACTGACTATGTGTCAGGCTAAGTGCTTTATAAATATTATCTCATGTCAGCCTTGGCAACAACCCTGAGAGTAGGTGGGATTATTATCTCCATTTTACCAAAATCATACAGTTTGTGTTTGATATTTGAACCCAGATTCTGTCTCTAAATCCAGGGTACTTTCTACTGTTGAGGGGATGAAGGGTTGGGAAAGCAAGGATGGGATGAGGGGGTCAATGAGAGGGCATCCCAGGCTGGTGTGGGGAAAGGGGGTTGAGAGTATGGGCAGATAGAGGGAGTGTGTGTGTGAGAGTGTGTACGTGTGCAGTGGTATGAACTAGAGCTGGCAAAGCAAGGCCAGAGAGATGAAGCTTCTCTGGCTTTATTCACTGGCTGGAAACCCCCTCTGAATGTTTCACAAAGAAATGCTGAAAACAGGAAACCCAAAATGAACTGCTCTCAGAGATGAACCAGGCCTTGCCCAGGGGCCTCTGATGGGAACACAATTAACTTTCTGACTCCACTGATGCCAGCCCTGGGATTCTGCTCCCACTAGCATTCCTTGCCTCTCCCATCCCTTCCCCTCCCCTCCCTTTCCCCCCTCTCTCTTCTCCTCTCCTCCTCTCTTTTCTCCTCTCCTTTCTTCCCCTCTTTTCCCCCTTCTTCCTCTCCTCTCCTCTCCTCTCCTCTCCTCTCCTCTCCTCTCCTCTCCTCTCCTCTCCTCTCCTCTCCTCTCCTCTCCTCTCCTCTTCTCTCTTCTCCCCTTTTCTCTTCTTTCTTCCCTTCTTCTGTCCCCTGGATTCCATCATCTCTATATACTTGGTGGTATTGGTGGCATTCAGAGAAGGGAGAGATCAGTGTTTGTTGGTGTAGCCAGAGAAGGCAGACTCAGCTGGGCAATGAGAGATGGGTGGGTTGTGACTATGTGGAATAAAGGAAGTCACTCCTACCTAGAGGAATGACATAGACTAGGTCTCTGAGGTAGAGGCTGATAGAATTGTGAGACATATATTGAAATGCTAATATAAGGAACTCTGTAGGTCAAAAGACTTGGGTTCAAATCCCACTAAAAAAACCTTACCTTCTGTCTTTTTTTTTAAACCCTTACCTTCCATCTTAGAATCAATGAGGGTTAAGTGACTTGCCCAGGGTCACCCAGCTAGGAAGTGTCTGATTCCAGATTCTAACCCAAGACCTCCCATCTCTAGGCCTGGCTCTCAATCCACTAAGCCACCCAGCTGCTCCTACCTTCTGTCTTAAGATCAATTCTAAAACAGAAGATTGGCAATTGGGCTTAAGTGACTTCCTAGAATTACACAGCTTAGAAATGGCTAGGTCAGATCGCAACCCAGGATGTCCCAACTCCAGGCCTGGCACTCTATCTGCTATGCTATGGAGCTGCCCCATTAGATTCCACTTTTATTGCCTGCTGTGTTCATAACCCTGGGGAAATCATGTCATGCCCCTTTTATGGGCATCAGTGCTCTTATTTATAAAGTGTGTGTATGGGTTGCTCTAGATCCATGATGGCAAACCTATGGCACATGTGCCAAAAAGGGCATGTGGAGCCTTCTTTGTGGGTACATGCACCATTGTCCCCCTCCTTCCCCCCATCCAGGGTTCATTTCTAGAAAGCAGAAGGACTCTGGCCAAGCTGCTCCTTTCTTCCTTTCCACTACACCTGGGGACATTTCTCACATTCCCTGCCCCTCTGCCCAGTAGCCCAATGGGAGTGCTGGTGTAGGGGCATGGTCTCTGGGGCAGGGCTGGGCATGGCATGTGGTCTCAAAAAGGTTTGCCATCACTGCTCTATGATATCTCTATTGTGTGGATCAGAAGACATCCTAGAATGGACCTAAAAGTGACATGGGTTTCCCTCTTCCCCTAGAGTTGGCCATGTCCTCCAAGGGCATGCTGTGGGGTGGAGGTCAGCTGTCCAGCTTAGGGTCATTACAGGAAAGCAGAAAGATGGGCCCACTTTCCCACCTCCCAGCCCAAGTCCCATCTGCATTTGTATGCCAGATGTGAGTGTGATGACTTGTCTTGGATTCTTGGAATGGAACCCTATTCATGGTGCTGGTCTGTGTAATTTCCTCCTGATCCTGGTCCCCCTCTCTTTATCTGCATCTGGTGTGGGCTTTGCCTTCTGCTTTCAGACCCTCTGCTTGGCACCTTGTATGACTAGGAACTGACTCCTAGCTTTGACCTGGGCCCCTCTTTCAATGTGGCCTTTACTGTAGGAGAGGGGTTTGAAGGGGGCCCCTCAGATCCATCCTGTGCCAGGCTTAATCTCTGGTCTTGCCTATGGGTGCAACTGAGAGAAACAGAAATAACTTGGGCTGGATGGCTAAGATTGGAGCCCAGGGTGCTGAAATTTCTTTGCCTCGGTGCTCAAAGCCCAGGTGAGCTCCTTTCTGGAGCCATTAGAGGTGTTGGCAGATCTGTCCTGGGCACACTTCTGTCCCCAGTTTTCCAGTCAACCACTCTCCCAGCTGTTAGTCTTATCCCTTTGCCTATTCAGCAGTGGCTGGGCTTTTAGCTGCCCAGAAGCCTTCTGGGGTCCAAGGGATGGTCTGCGCTCCAGGTGAACATCCCTGCCCCAACCTCTCCTTGTCCCAGGGACAAAAGTTCCTAGTTTGACTTCTGGAAAGGAATGTTGCAGAAAGTGTATCAGCTAGGACTTGGGCAAAATACAAGCCATTTAAGTCACTTTCCCCCTTCCCTTTCTATCTTTATGGATTTAGAATGAGAAGACACCTTAGAGATGGGACCAAATCTAATCCTATCATTTTTACAGGGAAAGAAATGCAGATTCCCCCAAATCTAGTGACTTGTCCAAGGTCACATAGGAAGAGACAGATGAGATTTGAACTCAGGCCATCTGCCTCTAAAGCCCATGCTGTTTCCTTCTACCATAGCTCCCTGCTTTTCATTCTCTTCTCCTCATCCCTGCTTTCTTTGCCTGCCTACATTCCATTGGCACCGGGGGTGCAGAGAATAATAGTCCATGTGAAAGACTGGCTAGACACCAAAGTGAACACCCAGTCTCTTCTTGGAAGGGCCCAGGGAGAGCAATCTCTCCTGGCTGTGACCTGGATCCAGGTTTGAGGGCTGACCCTCTTTGGGCACTCGCCCCAGAAATCTCAACCCAAAGGTCTCCTGCCCAGGACGGCTTGGCCCTGGGCCCCTTGGCAGGTCTGGGGCCCAGGGCTGACTAACGAGGCAGGCAGCCACTACCTGAATCACCAGCATCACCTCCAGCTGGGAAGTAGACTGAGAGGGAAGCTGGGACAGGGGCCATATGGCTCTTTCTGGGAAGAAGTTGGAGCTCTGACACTTAGGGGAGTTGCCAAGGGTGGAACACGGGATGTCGCAAAATAAAACTCCTTAGAATCATTTTCTTTTATTTTAATATTTCTTTCCTTCCCATTATTCCACCCCCAACCCCCAAAGAGCAGTTTAGGTGACTTGCTCAAAGTCATGGAGGGAACTAGCATTTGGGACTCAAACCCAGCCTTCAGACTCCAAATCCAGTGGCCTGCTTTGGGTCCATGTGAGGGACACTAACAAAAGTCACTGGGAAATTAAATGGCTTCCTTGAATGGGAATGAGTTCCCTGTCACTGGGTGTATTCAAGAGATGACAGGAATTTAGGGACAGAAATGATCCAAAATATTGTCTATTTGGCTCTCAATTTACTGGTGAGAAAACCTATGCCCCTTTTATCCATGCAGCAACAAGGTCAGCTTTTAAAAATAGTTCCTTGCAATTGTCTCCTCGTCTCAGTGGTGTCCTCCTCTCAAGTCTCTGGCACTCCAATCCATCTTCACACAACCAGTAAAAAGTGATACTCCCAGATACCCCTCTGCTCCACAAACTCCAGTGGCTCCCAACTGCCTGCCTGCCTTTAGGGTCAAATAAAAATCCCTCTTCTTGTCATTCAAAGCTCCTAACCAGGGGCAGCTGGGTGGCTCAGCGGATGGAACACCACACCTAGAGATGGAAGCCTTGGGTTCACATCCGCCCTCAGACACTTCCTAGCTGTGTGCCCCTGGGTAGGTCACTTAACCCTGTTTGCCTAGCCCTTGCCTTCTCTCTCAAAGTTAGTACTAAGACAGAAAGTAAGGGTTTAAAAATGGTTCCTAGTGACGCAGCCCCCTCCTATCTTCCCAGGCTTCTCATGCACGATTCCCATTCACTAGACTAGCTCACTGTTCCTCATGGCATCCTCCGTCGCTGTGCCTTTGCCAGCCTCTGTGCCTCTGGTGCCCTCTCCAACACCCTCTCCATCTCTTGGGGTCCCTGGTTTCCTTTAAGACGCAGTTCGGACACAGCCTTCCACCTGAATCATTTTCTGGTCCCGCCAGCTCCTAGTGCCTTGCCAGCTAAGATTAGTCTGTGTCTACTTTGGAAATACCTTGTAGAGACTCTCATCTTGTATCTTGTATGTCTCCCCCACTAGAACGTAAGCTTCTTAAGAGCAAGAGCTCTCTCCCACGTTTGTCTTTAATTCCCAGCGAGTTTTCCTGAGTTCAAATCCTGTCTCAGACACTTACTAGCTGTGTGACCTTGGGCAAGTAAAGATTTGAACTGTTTGCCTCAGTTTCCTCATCTGTAAAACAAGTTGTAGAAAGAAATGGTTACCTCGAAGGCATTTGGTACTGTGAAGAGAGCCTAGGCCCTGGAGACAGACCTGAATTCAAATCCTACCTCTGACCTTTACTGGAAGGTGAGAGTTTAAAAAGCCCCAACACAGAGCAGACAGATCAATGAATTAGCTGGCATTTATTGAGTGCCTACTACATTGTGCTAAGCCCTGGAAATAGAAACAAAGGCAAATAGCCCTCGAGGAGCTCCCAGTCCAATGGGGCACCCAACCTGAAAACCAGGAGATGTAGGCAGCCTAACTTGGGGTAGTGTCAGAGGCACAGCTGCTGCCTGAGGCATTATCCACGGCCACACGGACAGCCCTGGAGACTTAGATGAGCACCTGTAAGGGGTGGCCTGAACTGGGTGCGAGTTTGGACTCCGTGGCCAAGGATCCCCGCACCTCCCAGATTCCAGAATGCGAATGGAGGCTCCAGCCTGGAAAAGTGGACTCTGGGAGAAGACATGATTGGAGTGTGGAGTCATGGATTGGGAGGGAGGGGGCGGATGACTAGCATGAACACAGACTTACTCACTCGGCTGCCCCGCCCCCACCCCCAGCCCTGGAGCAAGGGGGCCACCCTGGAAGCTTGAAGTCGACATCTTGGGAATAAACAAAAAGAAAACTCTACTTTACACAGCTGGCAACCTACATATGGAACTTGTTACCCCAAGAGGGAGTCTAGGCTGGAAATATAAATAGATTCGAAGAGGGTTTAGAGATAAATCCAATAATCCTTTTTGGCTCAAGTCATGATGGTGAGACAGAGGATTCTTAACCAGTTGGTGTCATGGTCCCTTTTGTCAATCTGGTGAAAACTCTGGACCCCTGCTCTTTCCAAAACGAGAACCCTCATCTTCTGTCCTAGAATCAATACTAAGGATCTGTTTTAGGGCACAAGCGCAGTAAGGGCTAGACAACTGGGGTAAAGTGACTGGTTCAGGGTCACACAGCTAGGAAGGATCTGATTTGAATCCAGGACTTCCCTATCTTCAGATCTGGCTCTCAATCCACTGAGCAACCTAGCTGCTCTGATCCTATGATTCTTTATAGATTTACTAGCTGCAAAATCATGGGCAACTCTGTCTGTCTGTCTGTCTGTCTGTCTGTCTGTCTGTCTTTCTCCTCCTCCATCTCCGTCTCCCTTGTTTCTCTGTCTCTGTTTCTCCCTCTTTCTCTTGGTCTCTGCTGTTCTGCCTCTTGTAGGTAAATGAGGATATCTCTAGATATGTATATATGCCTATCCTAGGAAGTGTGACTCATAGGAAGTATATAAATAAGCTTATGTATACACACACCTTGCCTTATATACTTTACATACAGATATGTGTGCATATTATATATGTATATGTATATACGTGTACACTTCTAATGATTCTTTATAGACTTGCATTGGAGGAAACTGGGTGTGTGGTAGTGTTGGGGGCTGTTGCTGTTTATTGACCTCTTCCCCCCCCCCCCCCACCCGGAAGGGAATTGATGACAATTCTGCCAGCTGCAGGTCAGGGTCAGGCTGAAGAGTTTGAAGGGCTTCATGTAATGGGGTGCTTTGTAGATGACAGAGCTGTAATCTGGCCTCACACACTTCCTAGCTGTGTGACCCTGGGCAAGTCACTTAACCCCCATCACCTAGCCCTCACCTCTCTTCTGCTTTAGAAGATCTGATTCTAAGACAGAAAGTAAGGGTTTATGGTGAAATTGCTTTGTCATTTCTGTAAGGGGAGGAAAGAAGGGAGGGAAACAATAAGAACCATGTAACCATGGGACACAATTTAAAAATTAAATTAAATCCCCAAAGCCACCCCATTTTACAGATGAAAAAACTGAGACCCAGAGAGAAAGAGATTTGTCCAAGATCACATAAAGAGTGAGTAGCATAGGCAGGATTTGAACCCAGGTCTTAAGGCTCCAAAACCAGCCAGTACCATGCTGCTGATTGAACAAAAATGGGGTTAGGAGGACAGAGAGGGAGGGATGAAGAAGGGGAGAGTGGGACCAAAACGAGCCCAAAAAAGGAAAGGTGGAAAGATTTCCCCCTGCTTCCCTTCTGTACGGCCTCCATTCATTAGCTCCACAAAGGCCCATGGGCTGCAGAGGCTCCTTGGCTGGCATGTATGAGTCTGCCAGGCGGGGGGCTGCTTGTCTGGGGAGGGGTATCCTCCTGTGGCTGGGAACCTTTGTTTGCCCAAGGCTCTTCTCTTCCCAATATGAAGAGAATCTGGGCCAGTCCTGCTGCCAGCGGCCCCTTCCTCAGCCCTGAGGGGAGGCAAGAAGATTCACCTGTCCTTGGCTTCCTGCCAGCCCCCCAGCCCTGCTTGGGCTTGGCCAGGGTACAGCTCTCCCTGGCTTGGGCACCCTTGCCAGTCTTGGGGCAGGGGGCTAGGAGAGAAGGATGGAGACCCGGATACCTAGGCATTGTGGGTCAGGGTCCCTCCTGCCGGGCGTGGCTGAGAGCCCCCTCCCCAGCCCCCCCCCCATCTGGCTGGGCCTGGCGGACGATGGCAGGGTCAGTGGGGTCCTTGTAAGGCAAATGAATCTCACACTTCTCTTGCCTGAGCTGATCCGAGGCATGCTGTCCTCCTTGGGGTGGGGTCTGAGAACACGACCTCTGGGGCCATGAAAAGCAAAGCTCGCCGGGGCTTTGAGGGGCATCAATCACCCATGAAATGAAAAGGCCGGGCGTGAAAGAGCCAGACGAGGGGCTCGCGCGCTCCCTGGCTACTCCGTCTGTCTCTGGCTGTCACCACTCCGTGTCAGGCACGGTGGGGGCTCGGGGGACCTTTGCCCTGACCAAGTGTCCCTCTCCATCCATGGCAGAGCTGCTTTTCTTCCTGGGACAGCAGGATCCCCAGTTTAACTGCCCCAAGGACCCTTTGGTGCCTTCGAGCTGGAATTCTAGATCATTTCAAAAACAAACAGCAAAAACCAAGCCGCTTAAGCCGTGTTATTTCAGGCACAGGAGGCCCCTGTCCATGCAAGCCAGTCAACGTCTAGGTCCAGGGAGGGCCACTGAGTAGGGACGCCAGGGCCTGGCTTTGAGGAAGGCTTGGCCTCCATAGCCCTGGCTCCATCTCAACTGTGTGACCTTGGACAAGTCCCTCCCACCTCTCTTGCGCCCAGTTTTCTTCTCCTTGAATGGAGAGCCCTAGAGAGCCCATTGAAGGAGGCAAAAGCCCTGGGTGTCCTCTCCAGGCCTCAGAAGAGGTGGCTTCTGAGACCCCCTCCAGATAAAAATCCATAAAGTCCTTTCAGTGTTCTTTCCGGGCACCTCACGTGCCCAACAGGCTATCTTGGATAAGGATATCCCTGATGGGGGATAATGGAAATCACAAGAGGGGAAACAGCAGACCCAGGTCTGCCCTCCAGGGCTTTACAATCTGCTTCTCTGCCAGGCTGCGGGTGGGATGGGATGGGAGGAGGGCATTCTGGGAGAGTGAGAGTCATGGCACAGACGGGGGGATGCTGAGGAGGAGTCAGGCAGGCTGGCACAGAGAGGGATTAATGGGAAAAATGGGAAATTCGGCTGTGCAGGTAAAATGAGGACTTGAAAACCAAAGAGGGGGTCGATTGGATGTGGCAGGAATAGGGAGCAGGAACGGGAAGCAGCGGTGGGCATCGTGAGTGGAGTGTGGCACACGGGAAGGAGGTGGACATGGAATTTAGGGAAAGCAGTTAAAAAAGGAGAGATAAAGTTCATAAGGTGAGGAGGAGAGGACCTTCCAACTCTTTAGGACCCTATTTGGGACTTTCTTGGCAGAGAAACTACAGTGGTTGGCCATTTTCTTCTCCAGCTCATTTGACAGATAAGGAAACCGAGGCAAACAGGATGAAATGACTTGCTTGGGGTCTCACAGCTACTACTTGTCTGTGGCGGGATTTGAACTCAGGAAGATGCATCTTCTTGACTTGAGGTCCAATGCTCTATCCATGGTGCCTACCTTAGGACAAGGGGGAGGGTGATGGCATGGAGAATTAGACGGGCAGAAAATCAGAAAGCCTTTTTGCCCATTGTGCTGTGTTGAGCCTTTGAGAAAGCACTTGCAGTGATAGGAACGGACACTCATTCATTCATTCATTCTCTGTTGCCATTCCCTGATTCACGCACTCATTCTTTCATAACAGCTATCGTTTTACGGCTCCCACAGGGCTACCCTTTGCTAGAGAGCTCTCAGGTCAGACCCCAAGTGAAATGAACACCCAAGGTGCCCGGAGCGCCTGGATTCAGTCCAAATGATTGGACTTGGGGAGTGCAGGAAAGGAGAGTCAAGAAGCAGCGGGACTGAGAAGCTAAGAGCCTGGAAGAACGTTGCTGCCCTGGGCAGGAAAAGAGGAGTTTGGGTAGGGCGAGACAGTGGGGAAACAAAATAAATTCCATTTTGGACACACTGAGTTTGAGATACCTGGGCCACAGGTGGTGCAGTGGATAGAGCGCTGGGTCTGGAGTCAGGAAGACTCGTCTTCCTGAGTTCAAATTTGACTTGAGATACTTCCTCACTGTGTGACCTTGGGCAAGTCACTTCACCCCAGTTGCTTTAGTTTCCTCATCTGTCAAACGACCTGGAGAAGGAAATGGCAAACTACTACAGTATCTCTGCCAAGAAAACACCAAATGGGGCCATAAAGAGTCAGAATGACTGACATGACCAAACAACAACTAGGAATATTCATTTGAAAATGTTCCATAGGTGGTTGGTAAGGGGGAAATAGAGCTAGGAAAGAAACTAGAGCTAGATATATAGGATAAACCATGAATATTCCCCATAGGCTTGCCTGTCCTGACTTCATCCAGGACCAACAAATATTGATATTTTATGAAACAAAAGCTTCCAAAAATAGAAAGCCATGGGGGCTACTAAGTGGTTCAGTGGATTGAGAGGCAGGTCCAGAGACAGGAGGTCCTGGGTTCAAATCTAACCTCAGCCACTTCCCAGCTGTGTGACCCTGGGCAAGTCACTTGACCCCCATTGCCTAGCCCTTACACTCTTCTGCCTTGGAACCAATACACAGTACTGATTACAAGACAGAGGGTAAGAGTTAAAAAAAAAAGAAAAGAAACCCATCTAGTGAGCCTATTTCTCTGGATCTCTGTCTTCTAATTTGTACAATGGCATCATAGACTCGATGGCTTCTGGGATCCTGTAATCCCATGAACCAACGTTGAGCCTAGGAACTTTCCAAAACGATTGAATTTCTAATCTCAGAGCCATATCTGACTTCTTCCCAGGTACTGGCCAAACAATTTCATTCATCTTTTCTCTTCCACCCAACTCCACTACCAACTCCTGGCCCAGGATCTACTTCTCAAGCCCAACCTCTCTCTTGCCCTCCTGTAAAGGGAGAGCATCAGATCACAGGCTCTCATACTTTCCCTTCCTTCAGCCTGAATAAATCACACAAGACATACAGCATTGTTTGTGTTTTCTCTCCCTATTAGAACATAAACACCTAGAGGGTAAGGAATGTCTTTGTATCTCCAGTATTTTTTGTTGTTGTTGTAACCCTGACCTTCCATCTTAGTTACTGCTTACTTACTTACTTAGTTACATCTTACTTACTGCTGTGTATCGGTTCCCAAGGCAGAAGAGTGGTAAGGGCTAGGCATGGGGGCGAAGTGACTTGCCCAGGGTCACACAGCTGGGAAGTGTCTGAGGTTAGATTTGAACCCAGGATCTCCTGTCTCTGGGCCTGGCTCTCCATCCACAGAGCCTCCCAGCTGCCCTATCCCCAGTTTTTTGCCCAGTGCCTCGTGCATAGTAGGAGTTTAACAGAGGCCAGTTGACTGATGTAGAGATTTCAGCTCTACATCTATGTTCTCTGTCTGCCTGAGACAAGCTAGACGTTTCCCTGGCACCTCAGACTCAATCCTTTCCCAGGCTGAATTTATTTGTGATCTTTTTCCCAGAGCACACTCCTCCTTCTACCTTCATTATTTCTGTCAGGGGCATCATTGTTTGCTTAGTCTCCCTTATCTTTGTCTCCTCTCTCTCCCTAACCTCCTACCTCTCAGAGGGTGCCAAATCCTGTTGATTTGATGTCTGTAATCCATCTCTCTTTCTCCCTCCCTTCATCTTCTCCTCTCCATTCCAACATCCACAATATCATTTCCACCTACGTGGCCTATTACACCAGCTTAGCGGGTCTTCCCATCTCTGCCGTTTCTCCCAGACTAGAGGGAAAGGGATTATATAAAGTACTGGGAATCTGTATCAGAGGACCTGTGTTCAAGTCTCACCCTTGCCACGTGCTCCCTGGTTCCTTGGTTTCTTCATTTATAGGATGAGGGAGTGTATGCTGGGTGTTTTGCAAATGTAAAGCACTATAGAAAGGTAAATTATCATCATTAATTCCCAGTTTATCCATTGGGCTGATAGGTAGTACAGTGGACAGAGAGCTGGGTCCTGAGTCAGGAAGACTTGAGTTCAAATCTGTCCGACATGACCCAGGGCAAATCACTTTACCTTGTTTGCCCTAGTTTCCTCATCTATTAAATGAACTGGAGAAGGAGATGACAAAGTACTCCAGTATCTTTGCCAAGAAAACCCCAGATGGGGTAATGAAGAATTAGACATGACTAAACAACAATAGATCTCTCCTTTATGTGACTGCAGATCGATTCCAAATCCTTTCTGTGGACAAGCATGGTGATGCACACTTGTCACCCCTGTTCCTTGAGAGGCTGAGGCTGTTAGATCACTAGATACAGGAATTCTGAGCTATAGTGGGCTAAGCCAGTCAAGCGTCCCCACCAAATCTGGCACTAATAGGGTGAGTCCCAGGGAGGCAGGACACCAGGCTGCCCAAGGAAGGGTGAACCAGGTTGGAAAAATAGAGCAGGTCAAAGTTTCTATGTCTATTAGTATGAGTGGGTGCTACCCTTCCAGAGTGGGCAAGGTAAGGAGAATCTGCCAATAAAACAAACAAACAGAAATAAGTAAACTACTCAGTGGCTCCCAGTTTCTTCATCATCATCATCACCATCATTAATAATTTCATTATCATCATTCGTAGATGATTTTATTATCCCCCAAATAAAGTTCCAGTCCTGGCATTCAAAAGAGAAAAATTCCAACTTCTCTACTAGCAGCAATGCAATGATCCAGGACAATTTTACGGGACTCACGAGAAAGATGCTCTCCACATCCAGAGGAAGAACTGTGGGAGCAGAAACACAGAAGAAAAACAACTGCCTGATCACATGGTCCGATGGGGACAGGATTGGGGATGTAGACTCTGAATGATCACCCTTGTGCACATATTAATAATATGGAAATAGGTTTGGATCAAGGACACATGTAAAACCCAGTGGAATTTTGTGTTGACTATGGGAGGGGGAGGGAGGACAGGAGAGAAAGAACATGATTCTTGTAACTATGGGAAAATATTCTAAATTAATTAATTAAATAAAAAAATTGTTAAGGCTAAAAGAAAAAAATTCTACTCCAATGTAGGACTATAGACTTAGGCCTAGAAGATTTAAAGATTGTCTGTTCTACCTCCCTCACTTTACAGATGAGAAAATGGAGGCCAGGCTCTGAGATTCATTTGTACAAGGTCACAACAGCCAGTCAGTGGCAGAGATGGAATTTGAACTCAATTGCTTCAGCTCCACAGCAACTCCTTTAAAATCAGGTAAGGAATTGGGAAAAGGAAGGGGATTTGAACTCAGGTCTTCATGCCTCCGAGTTCAGTGCCGAAACAAGTGTTTATTTTATCCAGGAGTTAATATTACAGGAAGTCTCAAATACTGCATAACCACTGATGTGCGAAGGGCACAATTTTTAAACTTAAAGTCACATTTGGACTTTGGTTTAGAGTAGCCAAAGGCTGTTTTAGGTATGGAAACAGTCCTGGGTCTGGTGGTAGACATCCTGGAAGGGTTTAGTATATGGAATTTGTTAGCCATGTGTCTATTGGAGAACCTGTTCAAGGTAGATGTAGTTTTCTATGATTTTAGCAAAGTTTTTGATAAAGCCTCTCTTCCTGTTCTGAAAAAAAAAATGGGGAGGAATAGTTCAGGTGATAGTCTTCCTTCCTTCCTTCCTTCCTTCCTTCCTTCCTTCCTTCCTTCCTTCCTTCCTTCCTTCCTTCCTTCCTTCCTTCCTTCCTTCCTTCCTTCCTTCCTTCCTTCCTTCCTTCCTTCCTTCCTTCCTTCCTTCCTTCCTTCCTTCCTTCCCTCCTTCCTTCCCTCCTTCCTTCCTTCCTTCCTTCCTTCCCTCCTTCCTTCCCTCCTTCCTTCCCTCCTTCCTTCCATCCTTCCTTCCTTCCTTCCTGCCTTCCTGCCTTCCTGCCTTCCTTCCTTCCTGCCTTCCTGCCTTCCTGCCTTCCTTCCTGCCTTCCTTCCTTCCTGCCTTCCTTCCTTCCTGCCTTCCTCCCTCCCTCCCTCCCCCCCCCTTTCATAATAGATTACTTGGGTACAGGAATGAATGGCACTTGGTTATCCAATCTGCAGGAAACACAAAACTAGGTGGAATTCTTAAAACTGGATAACAGTCAAGATTCAAAAAATATCTTGACAGGTTTGATCGTTGGGCTAAATTGAGAAAGATTAGGTTAAAAAAATCAGCTTTGTCAGATAAAGACAAAGGAGGTAGGACTAGACAGCAGCTTGTCTAAAAATCGTTATTGTGAACTGTGAAATGAGTCTGTCAATGACATTAAATGGCCGATATGAAGGCTAATGCATTGATTGGCTAGAATCAGGGAGGAGGGTGATAGGGACAATTGTGCTGTATCTTGCCTTGGTCAAACTAATCTGGACTACTACATCAATCCTGAGGAACCATCACTTAGAGGGATATTTATTTATTTATTCATTCATTTATCCACCCACCCATCTACCCATCCATCCACTCATTCGTTTGTTTGTATAAAAAGCCTTACTTTCTGTTTTGGAATCAGTACTGAATATTGGTTCCAAGTCAGAAGAGTGGTAAGGGCTAGGCAATGGGAGTTAAGTGACTCATCCAAGATCTCAAAGCTAGGAAGTCTCTGAGGACAGATTTGAACCCTGGACCTCCCATCTCTAGGCTTGGCTCTCCAACCACTAAGCTACCTAGCTTCCTCATAGATATAATATTACTAATGGTCTGGAGAATATACAAGGATAGCCAATAGTCTTGAGTACATGCCATATAGTGATCAGATGACAGAATGGAAAATCTTTAGCCTAAAGAAGATAAGACATGGCAGAAAGGGGAAGGGCAGAAATCACCTTCAAATATCCTATGTGGAAGTGGGGTTAGTCTTGTTCTTGGCCCTAGAATCAGGAGCAATGGGTAGAAGTTGAGTTGGTGGCATGACATAGTGGATAATATTCTAGACTTGAAGTCTGGAAAATCTGGGTTCAAATCCCTGGGCAAGTCCCTGAATCTGTTTCCTTTTCTGTAAATTGTGCTGTCTTTCCCCATTAAAGCATAAACTCCTTTAGGGCAGGGATGCTCTTTCTTTTTGCTTGAATTTCTATTCCCAGAACTCACAGTAAATGCCTCATAAATGTTCATTGAATTGATTTTTTTCTAAACCCTCACCTTCCACCTTAGAATCAATTCTATGTATTGGTTCCAAGGCAGAAGAGCAGTAAAGGCTAGGCAATGGGGTTTAAGTGACTTGCCCAGGGTCACACAGCTAGGAAGTGTCTGAGGCCACATTTGAACCCAGGACCTCCCATCTCTAGGCCTGGCTCTCCATCCACTGAGCCACCCAGCTGCCTCCATTGTGTTGACTTTTTAAAGCTGGACAGCTTCTAAGGTTTAAGGTCAGTTCCTGAAGCTATCATTCTATGAAAAAGCGAAAAGGACCTTAATAATTAGCCATCCAAACGGTGAATGGGTGGCCTCACAAGGGTTAGTTGACCACTTGGCTTGTGTTAGAATGGAGTTTCTGGCTTCTCCCAAGGTCTCTCCCATCTATGGGACTGTGTGGCTGTCGGACTATGGGAGTGTAGAAGGACACATGACACAGGCTGGCCTGGGTGACAGGTTCCACCCCTCTAGAGTGACTTATTTGTTTATGTTTCGGAGGTCTGCAGGGTCATGATCTGCGTCACCCAGGAAAGCCGAGATGCTCCAAGGACATGAATGAGTAGCTGGTTCATCGTAGGGCTTACCTTGGTTCAGGTAAGTGCCAGAAAGCCTGCGGATTGAGCAGTTTAGAAGCTATTTCTGAGTTTCCTATGCAGGTGGTGAGGGAAGAAGAGGGTGTGGGACAGGACAAGTCACGGAATGTGCTGGGTGATTCCCTGGTGGTTTGACTCATTGGAGAAATATTGGGACATTAAGTACTCTATACAGATATACACACATGCACACAATATGCATATGTGTACGCATGCATGCATGTACATATACATACGAGCCTGTGGTGACACACATAAACATATATATTTAAAGAGAAGCAGAATTTTCAGACAAAAAAACCCACAGTGAGGCTGAGACAACTCTAGAAACCACTAGGCGTTACTCAGAGCTTCTGGGAGAGAGGTCGGAGGGTTAAGTAGCAATTGTGGCCATTAGTGAATTTGAATTTAAAAAATTAATTTGGGGTTGGCATTACCCTGGCTCATTTCCCAGAATTTCCCTCCTACAGGGAGGTGGGGGAGAGGAGTCCCCAGAGGGTGGAAAGAACTTGGGACTCAGACAGACCTAGGTTGAAGTCTCCCTGCTGGCCTGCCTTCCTAGCAAATAATCCGGATTCTTCATCTGTACTATAGATAGGGGGCAGCTAGATGGGTGGCAAAGAGAACAGAGTGCCAGGCATGAAGTCAGAAAGACATCTTCCTGAGTTCAAATATGGCCTCAGACATTTACTAGCTGTGTGACCCTGAGCAAATCACTTTACCCTGTTGGCCTCAGTTTCCTCATCTGTAAAATGAACTGGAGAAGGAAATGGCAAACCCTCTAGTATTTCTAATACCAAATAGGGTCACAAAGAATCAGGCATGACAACAGCAACAACACTATAGAAAGACTAATTCTTGATTTCAAGGGCAAGATTCCCTCTTGTACACAATTATGTTGTAGGCAAACTGGCCTCCTTGCCATTGCTCCATACACAAACATTCTATGGCTGTGCCCTGGCTATCCTCTATGTCTGGAATGCTCTCCCACTTTAACTGTGCCTCCTTGGAATCCCACCTTCCTTTCTGGCTGAGTTCAAATGTCCCCTGGAAGGCATTCCTTTATCAGCCCATTCCTGCCTTGCTGGAACTTCTCCATCTTCCCAAATGATTTTATAATGTACACATGTATAATCACAGTGTTTTTATGCAATCATTTGATTCTGAACAGAAACATTCCTCATTGCCTTTTTTTCTCTGAAATTCCAACCCATCAAGTGAGATTATTGAACTATTGAACTCATGCATAGCATAGGGTATACAAAGATGTTTTAGAAGCCAGGAAAACCTGAGTTCAAATCACATCTCTGATTCATGCTGACTGTCTAACCCTGGGAGAGTCACTTCACTCATCAGTGCTCGGGGCATCTCTAAGTGACAAAGAAGGTGCCAAACCTATGTATTTATGCAAGTGCTTTTATAAATCTGTATCTCTCTTTGTGCACAAACTATTCTTTTATCACTATGACTTCTTTGATGCCTCATTATGAAGTGGAAGTTACCCTAGGTCCATTGAGTCATTGGCTCCTCCAATCTGTAAGGGCCACTCCAGCATCCCAAAGTGCCAACTCTTTTATTCTGAGTCAGACATGGTCAGAAGCAGGAAGGGAAGCTCTGCCCATATTCCATGGGATGGCCCAAATATGCCTCCCTGTGCTATGTGGGTAACCTCAGGTTCTCTGAGGCAACAGATCAGGCGTGCAAGCTCAGACACAACTGACGGAGCTGGATGGGCTTTGAAGAAGGTCCTGATGATGGAGTCTGTCTTTCATTCAAGAATCAGGCTGGTTGGGGCCAGAGGAAACTCCTGCCAACCACTTTACTAGTCCTAGAGAGGTTTTAATCTATGTTCTTAGGGAGAGGATGCAAGCCAGATGAGATCACAAAGCCCTCAAGAATTAAGGTGTTTTGTTTATTAACATTCCTAACTCTGCTATAAGGGTACTAAGTAAGGGCATATTTCTCTTCCTATTTCTGCTACCTCTAGAGACTGCATTGCACATATTAAACATTTGATAGATGATCAAAGAATGGGTATTAAGTAAAGAAATGAAAAGTTTCCTTCCTCCCCTATCTTCTTCTCTTCCTTTTCTTCCTTCCTTCCTTCCTTCCTTCCTTCCTTCCTTCCTTCCTTCCTTCCTTCCTTCCTTCCTTCCTGCCTGCCTGCCTGCCTGCCTTCCTTTTTCTCTTCTTCCCTCCCTCCCCCTCTCCCTCCTCTCTCCCTCTTTCTCTTCTTCTTTCCCTCCTTCCCTCCCTCCCTCTCTCCCTATCTCTCTATCTCTGTTTCTCTCTGTCTCTCCCTCCCTCCATCTCTGTCTCTCTGTCTTCTCTGTCTGTCTGTCTGCCTGTCTTCCCCACCCCATTCCACTCCCAGTCTTAGTATGAATTCTAAGACAGAAGAGTGACAAGTTAGGCAATTGCAGTTAAGTGACTTGCCCAGGATCACACAGCTAGGAAGTGTCTGAGGCCAGATTTGAATTGTTGAGTATTTCCTACATGTGGAACACCCTCCCAGGCACAGGGGTTACAAAGACAAAAGGAAGATAGTCACTGTTCTCAAAGAATTTACATTCCAGTGGAAATAATGAAGATCTTACCATTGCTCCCTCCATTGTTCCATTGGAGTAATGTATGAAGCACTAAGGAGAGCTAAGCCTTCCCTGCCAGCTCAGGTTCCCCTGAGCTTTACATAGTCAATTCATTTCCACTTGATTGAATTTGATTCAGTTCAGCCCATTCAGTTCAGTTAAACACACATTTATTTAGCACCTGCTTGAAGCCTGCATTGTGCCTACCATACCTATTGTGGTGGGTATTTGGAATACAAACCCAAGAAGAGAACGAGTCCCTGTCCTCACGAGGAGGACATTAAGCCCAACTTCTACACAATTCCAGGTTTCATATCTGTAATGCATTTGTTAGGTCATGTCACACCAACAAGCAATTATTAAGCACCTCCTGTGTGCCAGGCACTGTGCTAAGGGCTGGGGATACAAAGAAAGGGGGAAAGTTATGTCTGCTCTCAAGGAGCTCCTGGTCTAATGGGAGAGACCACTAAGAATACACACTCTCATACACAGATAGCTCTTCTAGAACAAAGAAAACGAAGGTGAGCTGAGTGTAGCCCTGCCAGACAGACTTAGAAAATAACCCTAATTAGGGAGTAAGAATGGGAAAAGGGGATAGATCTGGAAGCTGATGACATGACATGTATATGCATATTTGCACATATATGCCTGTGCACACACATGTGTTTGTATGATGTTTGTACACACAGAATACAATGTGTCCATCCTTATACACATGCACATATATGTGTGTGTGTGTGTGTGTGTGTGTGCGCGTGTGTGTGCACATATTCAGGATACACTGAAGATACTCAACAGAGGGACAGCACAGCACTGAGAGGGACCCCAGAGCAGCTAGGAAGTGCCGTAGTGCACAGAGTACCAGACCTGCAGTCTGGAAGAAAATCTGGCCTCAGACACTTATTGGCCATGTGACTCTGAGCAGGCCACTTCACCCTGTTTGCCTCAATTTCCTCATCTGTCAAATGCATCAGAGAAGAAAACAGCAAACCACTCCAAGATCTTTGCCAAGAAAACCCCAAAAGGAGTCACAAAGACTGGATGTGACTGAACAGCAACAAAAACCTCTCTTTATGGGGCAGTTAGGTGGCTTAGTGGATAAAGAGCCAGGTCTGGAGTTGGGAGGGCCTGAGTTCAAATCTAGATTCAGATACTTCTCAGCTATGTGACTCTGGATAAGTCACTTAACCCCAATTGCCCAGCTGTTAGAACAGATACTTAGTGTTGATTCCAAGACAGAAAGTAAGGGGTAAAAAAGAGAGAGAGAGAGAGAGAGAGAGAGAGAGAGAGAGAGAGAGAGAGAGAGAGAGAGAGAGAGAGAGAGAGAGAAGCTCCCAAATAGCTTCTCCAGAAGGTGGGTTTGGAGGCAGGCCTTAGAGGAAGCAATACTGCATTTTGGACCAGTGTGTTGTGGTATTTTATCTCTTACCTAGACTGGGAACTCCTTGAGGGCAGGGACGGAGTCTTACCTTAGCTTTGCTTCTTCCCCAGCACCTGTCTCAGGGCTCTCCACCTTGTAGGTCCTTTAACTGAGCCAGATCACATTTAGACTTGTGGTAGAAGGGACAAAGGGGAGCTGAGAAAAGTCTGGACCATAACTGGGGCAACTGTCTGCCCCAGAGCCCAGGTCAAGAGGACAGTTGGTCTTGGAAAGGGGGCAAGGGGTGAAAACGAAGCCCAGAGATGGGCACACTTTAGCCTCAGTCCCTGGACTTCAGCCCTGGCTGACTGGCCCCTTTTTTGGCCATGGTGGCTTCTGAAAAGTTGGTCTTTTCCTCCCGCTCCTTGAAACATAATATTTGTCCCTTCACCCTCCAAAGGAGAGAATGGAGCCTCCTCTCTCTGGCCTCCTTAAAGCAGCAGTATTTTCCAAACCCTCCTTGGAGAACAGTCTATTTTTCTTCCCAGGCCCTGGGGAGGATGACAAAACAGTCCTTCCTGAAAAAAAAAGAACTCTGGGCATGATTTTTTTCTCCTTCATAAGATGAATAGGAGCTCTGTTTTTGTTTTTGTTTGTTGTTTTTTTGGGGGGTGAAGAGAAGGGGAGAGGCGGCGGGAGGAAAGAGTTATATTTAAAAATAAATAAAAATAAAGTTCTCTCCTCAGCTCAAGGAAAATCGCTCTGACAGCTTCATCAGGTCAGTGCCATCCCCATGTCATAATCATGGAATTGAAATGGGAAGAAGGGCACAGATTTAGAGGCTCTTGAAATTATATATATATATATATATGTATATATATATATACACACATATATATATATAATTACATATTATTTGTATGCTTACGTATATGTATACACACATGTTGTTGGGTAATTTCAGTCATATATGACTCTCTGTGACCCCATGTGGGGTTTTCTTGGCAAAGATATTGGATGGTTTGCCATCTCTTTCTCCAGCTCATATATCAGAGAAGGAAACTGAAACCAACAGGGTAAAGTGACTTACCCAGGGACACACAACTAGCAAGTGTCTGAGGCTGGCTTTGAACTCTTGAACATGAATCTTCCTAATTCCAAGCCTAATGCTCTATCCATTGTGCCATCTAGTTGCCCCTATATACACAAATGTGTATATATATGTGTATGTATACATGCACACACATCTATACACTTACACACAGACAGACACTTAGAGTCGTCTCTCCTAAAAGGAACTGTTTTCTTGCTCTCTGGATCTGGCCCTCTTGTCCTTCCCATGATCCAACTTGGGAGGGGAGAAAAGAGCTTCTTTGAGTGAACGGGCAGTTCTGGGCTCTGGGCCTGGGGCACTCCCCGGTCATCCAGCCACCTCTTGGCAGGGATTCACACAGCTGGGGTTTCACCCTTGGAAACAGCCTCAGTGGGGAGGGAGGGAGCGCAGGAGGGCACGAGTTTGGAGACAAGGGCCATTTCAAAGGCTCAGAGCTCCTCTCCCATGGGGCCCCCAGGGGCTCTGAGGTGGGGCCATGAGGTTGGCAGCTGCCAAGGGCAGGAGAGTAGGTAGTGGCCAGAGTCCTAGCCTTAGAGCTCAAAGGCAACAAAGAGGTAGGTCGCAGGATCACCATTCCTAGATCCAGGAGACTTAGAAGCAAGAGGCCAGTTAGTACAGTCTTCTCATTTTAAAGATGGGGGAACCTGGGATTGGAGGTCTCCAGTTGGAAGGGACCTCACCAGTCATCTGATCCCATCTCCTAATTGTACAGATAAGGGAACTGAGTCGCAGGGAGGTGAAGGGACGTTCCTAGGTTGTATTCTCTCTCTAGGAAATGTCCGGGTGGGATTTGAACTCATCTTCCTGATTCCAAGCCCAGCACGGGATCTACTTACTGAACTCTGCCTCTCCTGAAAGAATTAACAGCAAAATCCTCTCTGGGGTTTGGTGAGAGAGTGAGATCACCATCCACTAGGGGGTATTAAAGAGGCATCAGGTCATAGGTGAACATGACTTTGAAGGGAGAGGTTTTCTATTGGTAGGAACAGGAGGGGGAAAAAAATTTGTTATGGAGGAAAGATAACAGGAAAGAAAATACCCTACTCCTAAGCCACTTCCTCCAGAAAGCCTTCACAGATTCCCTCAGGTCAGCCGTGATTCTTCATGCCCCTACCCCAACTTTAGACCTCTCGTGTTTGCTTTGCTTCAATCTTATACATTTTATTGTATATTATTATATATACAATATATCTCACACACATATATTATAATAATATAGATATATCGTATATTTAGTATAAGAGAGGCAGTTGGGAGAGCTGACTTCAATGCATGTCAGCCTCGTGATGTTGGGCAAGTCATCTAAACTCAAGACCCCAGCCATTCTTTAAGGCTTTCAGTTACAGCTAAGTTACCCATCTGTGTGAACGGAGGGACTTTATGCAACAAGAATCCCCTGTGCAGAGAAAATCACAGCTCTGGACCATTGTCCTCATTATCATCACAATGCTAGCCTGGTGTAAAGGGCAGAAGGCAGTAGTCAGTATCAGGAAGACCTTCGTTTAAGTCCCACCAGGACACGAGCTTGCTGTGTGACCCTGGGTAAGTCACTTAACTCTCTAGGCAATTCTCTAAGACCATAAGCTGCTAAGAAGATGTAGACCTGGGCTGGAAATTCCTTGTAACCATGGACCACTCAGTTGTGTGTGTTTGAGTGTGTGATTTTTTTCTCCTCTTCATAAGATGAATAGGAGCTCTGTTTTTTGTTTTGTTTTGTTTGGGGGGGTGGGGAGAAGGGGAGAGGTGGTGGGAGGAAAGAGTTATATTTAAAATAAATAAAAATAAAATTCCCTGCTCGGCTCAAGGAAAATCACTCTGACCACTTACTTCATCAGGTCAGTGCCATTCCCTTTGGACTCCAGCTATCACAGTTCCTCTCCCACCCCTCCTACACGCCAGCGTGTCCCCAGCTTGGCCATTAGGGTCATATGCTGTCTGCCTTTGGGAGCCTGTGGGAGGTGGATGGGAAGCAGGAGGTTCCTACTAGGCTATCCTGAGGGAATTGTCTAATGACCCTGCTTATCTCTTCAGTTCCTTTCCTTAGTTCTTCCTGGTAATAAATCAGGGCCCTGGCCACCATGATTGTGGCTCAGCCCCTCAGCTCCCTGGGGCTTCTGACCGCATGTTTTTCGGGGTCCAGTGGACCCATGAGACTGAGGGAGCAAGGGAAGGGAAGAGAATGGAATGGAAGAGAGGGAGGGCAGTCAGGGCAGCTTTGCCTAAGGACCTCTGAGCCTCCCAACCCTTCAGCGGCTCCTCAGGGCCGTGGTGACCCATAGCTAGTCACCCCAGGAAAATCCAGGAGACCAGAGTCCACACCCAGATGCATTTTCTTTTGGCCATTAGTGCCTGAGGCTTCCCTAAACTGACTAAGGGGAGAGACAGCAAGCTTGGAACAGAGGGCAAGACTGGAAACTCCCATAGGACAGGCACCATGTGATGACCAGGACCTTGGGGCTCCATATGGGAGCATGAGGGGACAGTCATCACAGGCCCACAAACCACACATCCCTGATCATTTTTACAATTCTGTTTGCTTGATCAAAAAGTCACAGAAAATCCATTGTTTCCACTTCTGACATTGCTACAAAATCAAGGCAGGAAGGGATAGCTGAGTAAGGCCTAGGCAGCAGTGGGTAGGGATGGGTCAAAAGCAACAGGCTGGGAATGAGGAAGCCTGTGTTCTCTTTTTGAAGCTCTGAACCTTCAGTAAGTCACTTACAGTGTCGGGATCTCAGTTCTTTTACCTGTAGCCCCCTCCCAACTCTGACTCTCCCAGTTCTAAGGCCCCTCCCCTTTGGATTCTCTAATCCAAGGCCCCGCCCACTTAGCCACTCCCTGTTCAAAGACTCCTCCCACTCTAACGGTTTATGACTCTATGAGATACAGGAACTTAACTAACCTTCTTTCCAAGGCCCAGAGCCAGCCATCACCAATATTCTTTAGGAAGCTTCTTGGAGTTTCCAATCTTCATCTCTTCAAGTCCTTCTCTTATGATCCCACCCTTCCTTCCCTATGCCCCAACAAGAGTGACTTCTTCAGGGTCCTAGTTCTAAACTTCATCTTAACTTTTATAAAACTGAATTCACTCCTTCCTCTCCCTCTTTACAGTCTAGTTTGCCTTTCTGATTTGCCTATGGTGGTCAGGGATTTCCTTCAGACATTTACCAGAGATGTGGGACCCTGAGCAAGTCACTTTAATCCTATTTGCCTCAGTTTCCTCATCTGGAAAATAAACTGGAGAAGGAAATGGCAAACCACTCCAGTGTCTTTGCCAAGAAAACCCAAAATGGGGGTCTAGGAGGGATGGACATGATTGAAAAGGATTGAACAACAAAAATCTCAAAGTGGAATAGACTGTCTTGGCAAGGTTTTTAAAAGACCCTTACCTTCTATTTTAGAATCTATACTAAGTATTGGTTCCAAGGCAGAAGAATGATAAGGGCTGGGTAACTGGAGTTAAGTGACTTGTCACTTGGCTAGGTCACGTGGCTGGGAAGTATTTGAGGTCATATTTAAAAAAAAATTTTTTTTTAAACCCTTACCTTCCGTCTTGGAGTCAATACTGTGTATTGGCTCCAAGGTAGAAGAGTGGTAAGGGCTAGGCAATGGGGGTCAAGTGACTTGCCCAGGGTCACACTAGCTGGGAAGTGTCTGAGGTCATATTTGAACCCTGGACCTCCCATCTCCAGGCCTGGCTCTCTATCCACTGAGCCACCAATCTGGCCATTTGCAAATCTTTAAGTGGAAGTATGACTAATAATTAGATAATGGAGTAGAGGAGTCAAACTCTCAGCCCACTGACTATATTTTGGTCCAAAATGTGCCCAAGTGCAGCCCAAACCAGATAAAAATATAATGGAAGGGGCATCTCTCTATATCTATATATCTATATCTATATCTATATCTATATCTGTTTATATACATGGAAAATACTGAACAAATCAATAAAAATACAAAAAAAACCATGGATAATAGTAATAATAGTAATATGTGACCTTCTAAGTCAATATGGAGCCTTCAGGGATCCTTCTGCCTGATCTTGTGATCTTTTCTATTTGAGTTTGACACCAGTGGGGTAAAGGGAATTCTATTTCTTTTTCTCAGGTATGATTACACTAAAGGGTTCCTGAGTTCTCCACCCCCACCCCTAACATTTGGCGATTCTGAATTCCATGAAAGTGTATTGGATGGCAAGCTAAGAGCTACTGGCCTTTGAGGCAGGGGATTCCCTATTAGGCTTCTCGCCAAAGGATACTATCGAAAGGGGCAAACACACAAAGGCCGAGTGGCACCAAAATATTCCTACCCATATTATTCAAAATGGAAGTGGAAGAGGACATCCCAATGGAAGAGGACATTTGGATGGAAGAGGATTGCTGTTGAAGAGGAGGATTTAGGAAATTGGTGGACATTGTGCAAAGCCTGAAAGACTTCTAACTAATAAGCAGATAAAGATTTTAAAGAAAATTTTAAATGAAGAGGATCAAGTGATTGATGGACTAAAGTTTCTAAGGATTTGGGTAATGTATAATGTAACATAGCATATTTTCATTAAGCATTGAACAGTACATATTACTGCCATGGATTTTGGAGAGGAAGAGATTTCTTCAAACAAGATAAGAAGATGGAAAATCTGAAGTTTTGGTAGGTAGATTGCATGCAACAGTAACATAACATAACATAACATAGCATAAATAACACAATATAACATAAAAACATCAACATGATTAGGATATATTGGATCAAGTAGTGAATCAGTGAATAGGTAGTTACTAACAATGTTATAATTTGTTATAAAATAGTTACTAACAATGAATAGTTAGTTATTTAGTTTGGATTTTAGATAGTTTAGAATAGTAATAGTATAAGTAGATAGGGCTAGTTTTTAAGATAGGGCTGTAGTTAGAGAGATTAGAATTTAGGGTTGATAAGTTAGAGTACTAAATTATATTACAACATACATTGCAACATGCATAACAACATGTATTACATATTACATATACAAATATGTAAAGATATAGTGTGTATTATAGTTAAGGTTAAAATTGTATTATAGAGTATATATGTAACATACATGTAAATATTGGGTATATGGCATATATGTATATATTGCATGCATGTGTCATTTATACATATACAATTATGTATATAGTTAATATGCAATACTAATTAAGTTTTTATATAGGATAGTTAGATACACAGTTCTATGTAAAAGTTCAGTTTGTTGTAATAAGGTTTTAAGTTAGAATAAGATTGAGTTAAATTTTCATCTATTTTTGAATGTATTTTGCATAAATAAGTTTGATGGATTGGTTTATTTTTTATAAAAGCTTATGCAATGTTGTATGAATTGTACTTTTAAAAAATATTTTTAAGTTTTTGATTTATGCATTATAATAGTAATAGAATTTTTCTGTTAGTTTATAAGAATAGTATTTTTATTATTTTAATATTTTACATGAAGTTTTGTACTTCTATTTCTATTTTGATGGTTTTGGTTATGTTGTTTTTGCATATGTTTGCTTTGTAATTTTGAACTTTGTAACTGTTCAATGTATAATTTTTCCCTTTTCCTTTTCTTGATTTAAATCCCTAGAATAAGGTAGTGTTAGATAGGATAAGATTGGTGAGTGTAGACTGTTTATTATTTTCTATAAGAATTTTATTTTAGATGGGATATAAGTTTGTGTGGGGTTGTCCCTAATGGACTTCCCTGACCAGCAGGGTCCCACAAGGGAAGGGGCTCACCTTTGTAATGGGACCCGAGGAGAGATAGGAACCAGGGTGGAAATGAAAGACACTGACAAGTCAGTGGTTGGATAAGGCAGGCAACCCCTATGATACTCCCTTTGATAGGAAAGTATGAGTACAAAGGAACACGAGGTGGATGAGGAGATTAAGATAGGGAATGCAGGCCGAGATGGTTACACCCTTGGGGAAGGAGAAGGCTTAGAGGAAAGAGACAGAGAGAAGAGATCGGAGATCCTAGATGGGGAAAGAAGTTTCCTAAAAAGAGAGAAAATCCTAAGGGTTGCCTTTGCTTTTATTGATGAGGAAGCAAAGAGATACCTATAATTACGTAACAATTACATCACATATCTTAGACAATCAAGATTGGGTGGTATGGTGGAGGGAACACCTTTTGGGCGTGTAGGTTATAACCATGCTTTCCCCGGAGAGTGCTCCGAGCATGTTAATGCTTTTGTCTTAGGCAACAGGCCGCGTGATCAGGTCAAGGTTACCTTCACAAACCTTATGGGTAAAACCTTATGCTTGGAGACACAGTCGCCATACAGTCATTTATGATTCATAGATGTGAATATGCTTGGGATGCTACAGTTTGTTAGTGCACAAATACCAAAATAGTGTTTCCAACACTATTTTGACTTTGTGCAAAGGGGGGAACAGTTATAGGTAAAGTTAAATGTATGTGAGTTTGCAGACTGACAGCCAGGTGCAGAGTTCTGGAATTCTAGGGTAGAGCAGCTGCTGTTGGAGAGAGTCAGTTAAGCCTAAGGCTGTGGCTTTTTCCTCTAGGTGGACCTGAGGAGAATTAGTTTTTTCCCTGTGGCATTTGACTGCTTGTTCTTAACATCCTACCTGCTGTTTGCATTATCCTGTACCTGTTGGCCTCTGACACCTGCTAAGTTCCTGTACTGCTCTTGTGACAACTAACTGCTGATCGTGAGACCATCATTGGGCCCTGTCAGACTTGCACACAGACCCTTTCCCTTAGATTATCAAAGGGGAAGGGGGGTTAGTATTAGCTTAGTTAAGTATAGTAATTTTGGGGTTATATAGTGAGTATAGGAATAGAGTAGGGAAATGACTCAAGATCTGGGGAGATGTAGATATTTATTATTAGAATAAGGTATTTCCAAATCCCTTCTAACCTGTCCTTATTATATTAAATACCTGTTATTTATAATCTAGGGTTCTGTATGTGTGTTTTATCTCAGGGTCTGACTCTGCCTGCCCTGGGCTTGGGTAGCCTTCCCAAACCAGGTTACTCTTCTTATTCTGGCCCAAATTAACATCCAATCCCATTCCCCAAACCCTACAATTATTTCAGCTGTGCCCATCAGTGGAGGAATGTTGAAATAAATTGTGGTCTATGAAAGGAATGGGATATTTTGAATGACAAAGGACTATGGGAAGATGCAGGAAATGTTGAAGAGTAAAGACTAGATAAATGACCCAGGATTTGACTACTGTAGTGCTTTTTTGGACTAGATCTGTCATCTTATTGGTGTAGAGGAAAGTCCAATATATCTGTATCCTGTCTATATGTTTTAATTTTAAAGAGTTGCCTGTGAAGGGGCCACTTAGAACCCGAGTGACTTGCTCATGGCCACACAAAAGAGCTCTGAATGTGGAGTCAAGCAGATTTGAGTTCCAATCCAGCCATAGATACTTACTGGTTGTGTGGCCACCAGTCACTTTGCTGCTCCCTGCCTCAGTTTCCCTATCTATAAAATACAACTTAGATCTTCCTGAACCTAAGGTCAGCTCCATTGTCACTATGCCATAGTGTTCTTAAATAATAATAACAATAATAGGAACAATCTGTAAAAATACACAAGGGAAAAATTCAGGACACATATAAATAAGCAGGAGGATTTATTTAGCTCCTCTCTCATTAAAATCTATATATATTCTTGGAAACAAACTAAATAATAGGAGCCTGTGGTTCATGGTAATCAATGGTTTTAAACATTCTTTATATGTTTGTGTGTTTTTGAATGTGTTTCCTGGAAATGGCTAAGTTTACAAAAAGTAAAATCCAACTTTCTTTTTTTATAAAATGAATGCACAGAGAGTCAGGACAGTCCTGGGATTCCATTCTCCTTCCACACTTGCTACTGTGCAAGTATCAGCAAATTATTCTAGGGACTTCTAGAGCATCAGTTTCCCAACCTGTAAAATGGGCTAGCATCCATTGAAAATCCTTCTTCAGGGTTCTTAGGAAGATCAAATGAGATATAGAAGGCAAGCTATTTTGTAAACTTTATCAGCTATAATTATGATAGGCAAATTCCAGGAACTGGGATGGTGTCTATACATGCCTTATTTGAATGATGGTAACCAAACTCAGCTGGTGATTTCAAAGCACTCAGGCCCTCCTGCTCTTCCCACATACTTTGAATTAGGAGCTTACTTCTTAGGACAAACACTCTAGCCAATGGGTGTTCCTGGAGTAGGTGGAATAGGAGATGGGAAGGATTTTTTTTTAAACTGATGTCCCTGAGACAGCTTAAAGCATAAGCTTACTGTTCATAAGTAATGGTTATCCTGGCTGGGGTTAAGCCCTATGGTATTTTCATTCAAAGAAACATCTTGCCTTTTCTTATCCCATTTACTTGGGCATATCCTGCCAGGGTAAATTCCTCGGTTTAAGCAGATGTTGTGTTAAAAGGGAAAAACCCAAGGAGGATTTCCTTTAACAGGCTCAGCCTTTGTTTTCCTCTCAGGGTGATGTGTTTGGTGTCCTCCTGAATGGAAACAACTGAGCTTCCTTTGGTCTGTGAGCTGATCACTTCTTCAACTTCTCACGTCAGTCTTCTCTCTCATTAACCAGATATCTTTCATGGGCAAATTAGATCACCTGCCTTTCTCAACTATAAAAGTGTGTGTGTGTGTGGGGGGGGTGGGTGTTAGGCTGGTTCACAGGCTAAAAGAAAGGCCTTGCAGATCATCCAGCTGAATCCTTTTATTTAAAGATGAGGAAATTGGAGCAGCCAAGCGGGGAGTCTCTAGGACTTGACTTCAAATCTGGCCTCAGATACTTCCTCAATATGTGATCCTGGGCAAGTCACTTAACCCTGTCTGCTTAGCCCTTGCTACTTTACTATCTTAGAATTGATACTGATAGAAAATAAAGGTTGTTTTTCTAAATGAGGAAACAGACTTAGAAGGGAGCATGGATTGTAGACCTAGTATTGGAAAAGATCTTATATGCCATATAATAATAATTTTAATAATGATAACAATAGATAGTATTTATAGGACACTTCCAGGCATACAAATATGTTTATATATCTTACTTTATCTATACAGTAACTCTGTGAGATAAGTACAATTATTGCCCCCATTTATTAGTTGAAGAAACTGAGGCAGACAGAGGTTAAGTGACTTACAGAAGGTCCCACAGTTAGTGTCTCTGAAAAGATTTTAATTAAATCCAAGTTGGGCAAAAGTGATCTCTTCTTTTCACAGATGAGGAAAGGGACTTGCCGAAAGCCAGACATATAGGTAGTGACAGAAGCTAGATTTGAACTCCAGTCTAGTACTTTTTCCTAGGAAACTGATTTGCCCAAGGTTACATGGCAAGAAATACAGCTAGGATTTGAACTAGAGTCCTTTGTCTCCAGTTGGAATGGTCTCATTGTCAATTTCTCTTGTAGATTTTTCTTATTTATCTTTCAGGTCTCCCCCATTCTAGCGATGTATTAAATCAAATCCCTTCTTTCCTTGGATGACTCCCAGTTGTCTTAAAGGGCTTGTGGCATTATAAAAGAGACCTCAGAGGTCATTTAGTACAGAACATTCATGGCCATTGATGTTAAGAGAGATGAGGGTCATAGAGGGAATAAAAATCAAAGGCAGGATTTGAATTCAGGTCCTCTGGCCCCAGAATGTGTATACTTTTCATTATAACACACTGCCTCTTAATTTAGGGGAATATAATAATAACAGCTACTATTTATATACCACTTTAATGTTTGTAAAGTGCTTTATGAATATTATCTTCTTTGATCCTCCCAATTACCCTGTGAGGTAGATGCTATTGCTATTCCCATTTTACAGATGAAGAAACTAAGACAGAAGAGGTTAAGTAACTTGTTGAGGATCACACCAGAAGTGACCGAGTCAGCATTTGAACTCAGGTCTTTATTATTTTAAGTCCAGCACCACCTTGTTACCTTAGAATTTAAACTGCATATTGACAATTCCCTTAAACTATAGCTGAAGGTGAGAAAAAGAGAGAGACAGGATTGAGACAGCACTCCTTAAGTAAGTTCTAGCCATGTGCTTGGAAACAAGGTTGTTCATTTTAAAAAATCATCAAAAAAAAACTTTAAAAAGGGGGGGCGGGGCAGAAAGACTGCTCAGTGGATCAAGAGACAGGCTTCGAGAAAGAAGGTCCTGGGTTCCACTTTGACTTCAGACACTTTCTAGCTGTATGACCCTGGGCAAATCACTTAACCCCCATTGCCTAAGACTGTAGGTGAGGGTTTAAAAAATTATATATATATATATATAATTACAAATAATAACCAATTATACAATTTTTGAGCTGTGAAAAGTATTTTACATATATTATCTCATTTGATGTCTACTACTTGTTAAGTAGGCAGTGTAGACACCATTGTCCCCATTTTACAGATTAGGCTCCCCAAAGTTAGGTGACTTACTTGTGGTCACACACAGCCAGTAAGATATGGAACCAGGATTAAAACTCAAGTCTCTACAATCAACCACAATGTATTCTGTTGAGCCCTGGCTTTGTGACTGACTAGCTGTGAGCCCTTGTAAGTTACTGGACTGCCTTTGTACCTGTTTCTCCTCATGTACAAAATGAGGTACTTGTAATAGGTGAGTTCTGAGGTCCCCACGTCTTTGGCCCCAGAGGCCTCAATTCCTCTGGGGATTATGAGGAAGTACCCAATGTGCTTTATCGGATTCTGATGAAGGTTGAATGAGATAATGGCTAATAAAAATGCTTATAACGTGACATAAACCGAACTGAAATACAAGGAGCCACTGGCCCATGAGATTTTTCCTAGAGGAGGAATTATAGAGATTTAGCAATCTTAATGATCACCTCACTTCCCTTGGGTTTCCTGGTTTGGGACTTGTTTTAAGGGATGGGCAGAGGGAGACCAACCTACAGGGCTGCCCATCAAGGTAGGGGGCTGCTTGTACAGTAGGATTAAATGAAAGACTTCCCTCCATGCAATATCCACTACATTTGGTTTCTGAGTCTGAATTTCATCTAGATGTGAACTGATCTTAGAAGTCATTCTGTCCTTTACCAGCCAAAGCCAGTCTTTCATTATACAGTGACATATTAGGCTCAGAATAGCAGCGAAAACCTCTGGGAGAGAAAAAGATAGAGGGGGGCAGGAGAGAGACAGAGACACACAGAGAGAAACAGACAGAAAGAGAGACAGAGACAGAGAGAGAGGGCGAGACAGTGAGACAGAAACAGAGAGACAGGGACAGAGACAGAGAAGGAGAGACAGAAGGAGGGAGACAAACAGAAAGACAGAGAGGCAAAGAAACAGAGACAAAGCAATAGAGGCAGAGACAGAGAAAGAGACACACACACAGAGAAAACACAAGCATAGTGCCATAAATTTACATTCTAAAAATGACTGAGCAGAAGCTTTCCCTGGGAGCAAGGGAAAGGGGGGGAGAAAGCAAGCAGACATAGGGTACCAGCTGAGAAGGCTATAGCATTGGCCTGGAGATTAGGAGAGTTTGATTCAAATTCTGACTTGGATTTCTCTGTCTTTGTTTCTTTTCTGTAAATGGGGTTAATAATTATATCCCTTGTAGGGTCTACCTCAGCGTTTAACACTGAAATGGAAGTTTAAGAAATAGCTTCAGTGAAATGAATTCAGTGCACTTTTTTGCCCAAGTCCCTTGTGGTGTATTCCTTCTCAACTCCACTTTGTTTCTTGGCAAAGGCACTGGAATGGTTTATCATTTCCTTCCCCAGATCATTTTCCAGATGAGGAAACTGAGGCACAGGCCATCCATAATGCCTCTTCTCTGTGGCAGCCTTCCTGCTGATTAGGAACCTTTAAAAATCTTTAATGCTTCCTTTTGGCTCTGATTCCATTTGGCTTCTTTTGAAATAATCCCTTTCTCTCAGGGGTATAGTCGGGTCACTCTCTCTAACTTAAAACCCAGACTGTAAAAAGAAACCTCATTAAGAAGGCAGTTCAAGAAAGATTATGAGAAGCCCAAAGAAACTTTGTCAGAAACAAAGTTTCTAGTGGCCTAAGGACAGAAGATAAATGTTGCCATCTTGGAGAACAACAGGGAAGTTTTTAGAGTTCCTTCAGACTCTTTCTAGTCAATCGTCAGGACTCCCTTCTAACACGTGTAAACTTGGATAAATAATTTTAACCTCACTAGGCTTTAGTTTCCTAACCTTTCACATGAGCTAGACTAGAGAGTCCCTTCAGTTCCTTCCAATTATCAAATTATGATCTTCTTAGAGACCCAGCAATATTCTTATTTCTGGTGATTTTCTCAGTGGTTGAAATCTCTTCAGTATAAGTGAAAGAGGATCTGTGTGACCCTGGGCAAGTCACTTGACCCCAATTGCCTGCCCCTTTCCATTCTTCTGCCTTGGAACTGGTACTTAGTATCAATTCTAAGACAAATGGTAAGGGTTAAAAAAAAAAAAGAATGTGCTGTAAGGAGCAGCAAAGCTTTGGAACCATACTTGAAGTCCCAGACCTAGCACTTATAGGGGAAAAATAACCATTTACAAAAATTGGAATTAAACAAAAATTGGTATTCAAAGGTGAGGTAAGATGGGAAAAAATCCCAAGGCTGTTTGTGGTTGAACCCAGAAACATTTAGAGAGACTTAATAGGCCTTGAAATGAATGGAATGAAGAAAGTATTAGATTAATTTAATTAAAAAACATTCATTAAGTGTTTACTATGTGCAGGTCCCCAAGGCTCTAAAAATAAGGCAAAAAGCAGGCCTAAGAACTCCAGATCTTTTTCAAATAAAATATCTATCCCATAGCATTTAGTGAGAGAGAAGGCCTTAAGGGGCTATTGAAGCCAACCCCTTGTTTTTACAGAGAAGCCACAGAGAGGTTAAATTAAATGTTTTGTTCAAAGTCACGCACAGTACAGTGTGGCAGGGTCAGGGTCTAGACCCTCAGTCCTCTGATTTATCACTGGGTTATCTAGAAAAGAAGGAGGACCAGGGAGAGAACTATGAGGAGCAGAGGCTAAGGATGCAGAATTCACTGGCCGGATTGGCATTTCTTACCTTCCCCATCCCAGCATGAGCATGTCCCATCTTAACTACCACTGGAAAAGTCGGGGTTGTGAGCTGAAAGACACAAAAGTGAATTTCTTGTTAGCATTTCAGGGCCTGTCCATCATTGACTCATGGCAATAATGTATGCTATATAGCATTTTACATGGAGCAATGGGCAGAATATTCTGGGAAAACATACACACACACACACAAAAGAGCTTTCGAGCCCCCATTGGTGTGTTTATTTTCTCTCTTGTCGGTTGAAGAAGCCAACAGCATCAAAATATTAGGCTGTGGTGCTATGTTGTTGTTCAGTTGTTTCTACTCTTCTTGACCCTATTTGGGGTTTTCTTGGCAAAAATACTGAGTGGTTTGCTGTTTCCTTCTCCAGCTCATTTGACAGGTGAGGAAACTGAGGAAAACAGGGTGAAGGGACTGGCTAGGGACTTGCAGCCAGTAACTGTCTGAGGTCTGATTTAAACTTAGGAAGATGAATCGTCCTGATTCCAGGCCTGGCACACTATTCACTGTGCAGCCTAGGTGCCCTATATCCCTGTATTTTGGCCAGTGAAGAACCTCAGACTCCTTTAGGCATACCTTTTCTCATAATAACTCAGTGAAGTAGATATTACTGGTACTGTGATCCCCTTTCAGTCAATATATACCAGGCAGTCTACTAAGCCCTGGAGAAACAGTAGCAAAAAAAGGCAAAAAAATGGTCTCTGCAGTGAAGGAGCATACAGTCACACGGGGGAGATGGCATTCAAACAACTCTGTACAAACAAAATAGTTGCAAGATAGATAGTAAATAATCAATAGAGGGAGATAATAGCATTGATAGTTGGAGATCAGTAGCATATCTCCCAGAGATATTCAACAGCATGAAGGGGGATTGGGAAAAGTCTCTCATAGAAGATAGGATTTTAGGTGGGACTTATGGAAGTCAGGAGGTGGGGATGAGGAGTGAGAGCATCCCAGGTGTGGAGGATAACCAGAGAAAATGCTTGGAACAGAGAGATGGAGGGTCTTGGTAGAAAAATAAGGAGCCCATCATCACTGGATTGAATAGTACAGAGAAGCCATGAAGGACTCAGAGTAATGATATGACTTTCCCAGAGTCACACAGCAAGAAAGACTTTGAGTTTATCTGTCTACATGTTTAGGATCTCTGGACCTTTCCATCCATGCTGCAGCAAAACCCTCTTCTATGGCTTCTCTCCCCTAATAAGAGTGTCAGTTTCTCCAGAGCAGAGATAGGATCTCTCTCTCTCTCTCTCTCTCTCTCTCTCTCTCTCTCTCTCTCTCTCTCTCTCTCTCTCTCTCTCTCTCTCTCTCTCTCTCTCTCTCTCTCTCTCTCTCTCTCTCTCTCTCTCTCTCGTAATGTTAAAGTGTTATGTATGTAGCTGCTTAACTTAACTATTTGTGTTTCAAGATTTGCTCCTACAATAAGACCCATTTCTCCACAGCATTTTAAAGTAAAAAAATAAAAAGAAATAGGTTTATTATTATTTTGCAAAGATCCAGCAATTTAGCTCACAATAGAAAACACAAATGAATACATATAGATAAGAATAACACCAGCAATAATAAAAGAGATAGAAAAGAAAGATGCATCACCAAATGGGGGATACTCCAACACCTGAATATTCTTAGCTGGGAAGTCCCTTTGTTTAGCATTTCAGGGTCCCATTTAGGAAAGCCCCGGGCAAAGCATCCTTTCCATAGGTGAAATTTTGAAGTCTACTTTCCAGAAATGGGGTCTTATTGACCTTAAAATAAAGAAGGCATTTTGCCAACTGTAGTTTACATCATTGCTTCTTCAAGGGTCCCGCAACCCAACCAAGATCTAGAGCCCCCAGAAGCAGCCAGGCAAAACATGTCTCAAAATTTAATCAAGAGTCATGAAGACAGCACATTCTGTGGGACAAGGGTTAATCTCAAAGAAGTATGTTTATTTTCCAGTTAGAGACCTTGAGAAGCTGCTGAGAACTCTGGCCAAAGTTCAAAGCAATCCCAGTCTCTGCTGGTAAATATGAGGCCTATGATATACAACAGGGAAGACTTACTAAAAATTTACTTTAACCCTTCAGTCTGTCTGTTTGTCTATATATCCAATCTGTGTAATTACAATCTCCTCCCCAGGACTCTAATTCCCAGCATCCCACTTTTGTTCTCATGTAATATCCTTACATTTTGGAGATAAAATTTGTGTGGAAGCCTATCCCATGCTCTTTTTGCCCAAATGAGACTGGGAAAACCTCTCTTTACTCAGACTTTTACTTTTTATTTCTGTTGCTTCAAGTGATTAGTAATAAATCTTATAAAATATAATACTTAGAGTTATTGGATATTAATTTTAGTCTTACAATTTTATCCAGGCTATTTGTCTGCCTGCCTGTCCATCTCTCTATCCATTTATCTACCTGTCTGTCTATCTGTCTGTTTATCCTTTTATATATTTCTATTTCTATTTGTTATCTTGAACACTTAGCACAATGCTTGCCTTATAGTAAATACTTAACAAATAGTCCATTCATCCTTCCTTTCTCTTCCTCCTTCACTCTCTTTTCTTTTCCTTCTTTTTCCCCTCTCTCCCTTTTTCCTTCTTTCTTTCTTTCTTTCTTTCTTTCTTTCTTTCTTTCTTTCTTTCTTTCTTTCTTTCTTTCTTTCTTTCTTTCTTTCTTTCTTTCTTCTTCCTTCCTTCCTTCCTTCCTTCCTTCCTTCCTTTCTTTCTTTCTTTCTTTCTTTCTTTCTTTCTTTCTTTCTTTCTTTCTTTCTTTCTTTCTTTCTTTCTTCTTCTTTCTTTCTTTCTTTCTTTCTTTCTTTCTTTCTTTCTTTCCTTTCTTTCCTTCCTTCCTTCCTTCCTTCCTTCCTTCCTTCCTTCCTTCCTTCCTTCCTTCCTTCCTTCCTTCCTGCCTGCCTTCCTTCCTGCCTGCCTTCCTTCCTGCCTGCCTTCCTTCCTGCCTTCTTTCCTTCCTCCCTCTTTTCCTCGGGCAGTATTGATTCCACGATGGAAGGTAAGGGTTTAAAAAAAATAAAAAATAAATGCAGAAGAAAAACATGAGATCAATCACATGGTTTGACGAGAATATAATTGGGGTTTTGACTTTAAATGACCACTCTATTGCAAATATTAATAATATGGAAATGGATTTTGAACAATGATACATGTAAAACCCTGTGAAATTGCTCATTGGCTCTGGGAGGGGGGAGGGAAAGAACATGAACCATGTAACCATGGAAAATATTCTAAATAAATGAATTAATTAAAAAAAAGGGGGGGGAATAATAATACCTGCCTCCCAAAGTTGTTGTGTATACCAAATTAAATGTGTTTAAAGCCCTTAGTAAACTTTAAAGTGTTATGTGAGTGCTACTTATTATTATCATCATTGTGGGCTCTATTACCCTGTACTGCTCCTTTAAATCCAGTCCACCACGCCAGACAACCTTTCTACCTGTAAAGATCATTAATTCAGCCACAGTCATTAGGGACACTGTTGAAAGAAAAGGCAGCCAACAACACTGTGTCCAAATTCTAATGAAACATCAATCCTTCTCTTCTGTTCCAGTCTTTCTTTCCAGGGACTTGGAGCAGACGTTCTCAGACTCGACCATATGGTGTCTGAGCGAGGCAGGGAGGAGCAGGTGTATTTATCTTTGTTTGAGAAAAGCAGGTTAGGGAAAGGTTAGGGAGAGACACCAAAGGGAACTCAAGCATCCTCAGCTCTCTGTCTGGGCTTGATCTTTTCCAACTAGCTTCTTGGTCATGGAGGTCAATTGGGGGAACATCTCACAGATGACCCTGGGCAAGTCACTTAACCCCCACTGCCTAGCTCTTACCATTCTGCTGTCTTGGAACTGATACTTACTATTGATTCTAAGAGAGAAGGTAAAGATTTAAAAAAAGTCAAAAGGAAAGAAAAAAGAAAAATGAGGGATGTCTATATTCCTTCTTGATCTAAACATACAATATCCATGTGTGTATGCCTATATGTGTATGTATATATAAACAGACAACATAATCATCATATAGTAAACATTATATATTATGATAGAATAAAAATAATACAATGTATTAATACTATATAGCATTTCATTAAATAATACAACATACATATATATATGCCTATATGTGTATCTACATTTGCATGTCATATAATCATTACATATTACATATGGAATAGAATAGTACAATGTATCCATACTATATAACATTCATTATGCAACATACTATACACAGTGTCTATATACAGGTATGCATATACAAATGTATACACACAGACATGCACATATGTAAAATCAGCAGGAATTGAGCCCCGTCTTCCTGCCTCTCCGGCCAGCCTCCTATCTCTCCACTTCCTGTCTATTGGGAACATTCTGGGCCCTCAAACAGCACCCCTGCGTTGCTGGGCGGCAGTGCTATTGTCTGCGCTGTTCTCTTCCTCTCTTCTGCTGACTTGTCTCTGTCTGAGAGCTGGCCTCGGGTTCCTTGCTTTGTTCCCCAGCCAGGTAGTCCCAGAGCTCTCTTAGTCTTTAAAAAACCCTCCCCCTCTCCCCTCCTCCCTAGCTGGCTCTGACCTCGGGAAAGATGCTGAATGTCTCTGAGGGTGTTGAACTTCCAGCCCTCTAACGCCCCTGCTTTTCCAAGTAAATAGGGGCTCGTGGCGCCGGTCCTGGGCCTGAGCATCACTCCCTCGCCAGGTACCACTAGGGCTTGGTGCTGTTTCTAACTCGGGGAGGATGAACGTGCAGGAGAGGGGGAGCCTCCCCCCCCCCCCCCCCCCCAGTCTGAGAGGTAGCCTTAGGACAAAAGAAAATCGGGCGGCACATGGCATGGCGGGGAGTACACGGAGAGCACTCGCCCTGGTGCCGGCTGACAACGTAAATAAGATCGTGGAGGGATTAGATAAATGCATGGGCGACAGATCAAAAAGAAATAAAAGCTAATATTGACAGTGTCCCAGCTGTGCGAGAGGCCCCATGGAAGGCCCTGGTGGGGACGGGAAGGAGGATGAGACAGGGGAAACAGCGTGGGCTCTGGAGCCAGAGGACCTCCAATGGTGTTGGCTGCCCCCACAGGCTTCACTTTCCTCGTCTGTAAAATGTGAGGGGCTGCCTAGCTAGCCTCTGAGGGGGTCAGAGCTTCTTAGCCTTTCTCGTGATACTGCTGCCCTTTGGCCAGTCAGTGAAACCCAGTCACCCCTTCTCAGAATCATGTTTTAAAATACACAAAATGAAACAAGTGGGATAGTAAGCTCATAGGAGCAGGGAGGTGGCTCTGTGGATTGAGAGGAAGCCTAGAGATGGGATAGCTCAGAATCAAATCTGGCTTCAGACATTTCCCAGCTGTGTGACTCTGGTCAAGTCACTTCACCCCCATTGCCTAGCCCTTACCTCTCTTCTGCCTTGGAACTAATACCTAGTATTGATTCCAAGACAGAAGGTGAGGGTTTAAAAAACAAAAAAGTGAGTCAATTATACTGAAATCAATTATTAGTTGATTACATAAAAATAAACTTATGAAAACATCAATTATCAATTTTCATGGACTCTGATCTGGATCTATGATCCTATAGGCAAACGAATGAGTATTTAAATAATGCCAACTAAGACATATGACATTATATGACATTACTTATCCTATGTATATATGGGTATATGATTTGGGGTTTTGGCTTTAAAAGATCGCTGGATAGCAAGAATATGGAAATAGGTATCAAGTGACAACATTTGTACAACCCAGTGGAATGGCTTGTCAGCTCTGGAAGCAGGGAGGGAAAGAAAATGAATCATGGATACATGGACAAATATATGAAAATAAAAATAAATAAATAAACAATAAATAAATTAAGAAATGATGCCTACTATGTGCCAAGCACCTTAAAATATCTCATTTGATCCTCACAACAACCCAAAAAGGTAGGCATTATTATTAACCCAATTTTTTAGCTTTTTAGCTGAGGAAAATGAGGCTACAAGACTTGCTTGGGATCCCCCAGTTAGTGTCCAAGGCTAGATTTGAACTCTGATCTTTCTGACTTCTGGTCAAGCACACTATGCATTGTACCATCGGCTGCACCCTGACTAACTACCTAGCATGGAATAGTCAGGAGGACTGAACTTGATTATTCCTTAATCTCTCAGTGCCCCAAGAACTCTCTAAGGTTATTTATTGTAGAGCTGATGCTGATTTACAGTGGATTAAAATCATAATACTCAAAAATCCTGGCATTTACACAACACTCTAAGGGAGTATTTTTTTTAACCCTTACTTTCTGTCTTAATAACAACTCCAAGACAGAGAGACAGGGGTTGGCAAATGGAGTTAAGTAACTTGCTCACAGTCACATAGCTAGGAAGTATCTGAGACCAGATTTGAACCCAGGTTCTCCTAACTCCATGCCTAAGCACCTAAGCCACCTAGCTGCCCCCATCTAAGGTTTTACAAAGTACGTGTCAACATGATTTCATTTAGTATACACAACAGCTTCATTGGTGCCATTGCTAAACTCATTTTTAACATGAGGAAACTGAGGCTCAGCCTAGGATAATATGCTAGTAAGTGCTCTTCCTGATTTGAAACCCAGAAATCCACCAATGCCAACTTGCCCTCCTAATTATGTTTACTTTTTATATCTGGGAAACATCTTTTTATTTATTCAATGGACATTTCCCCAGAATTTATATGAAATAATTTATATGAAAGAGTTGGAAGGGACCTCAGTGACCATAAGATCCAATCTGTGTCTGAATAAGAATCCCTAATATACCGTACTCAATTTGATGGTCCAGCTTATGCCTTGAAGATTACTAGTTACTGGGAATCCTTTACTTTAAAAAAATCCTTACTTTCTGTCTTAGAATCATTACTGTATTGTTCTAAGGCAGAAGAGTGGTAAGGGATGGGACATGGGATTTCAGTGATTTGCCCAGAGTCACACACCTAGGAAGTGACTGAGGTCAAATTTGAACCCAGGACCTCCAAGTCTTCAGACTTGACTCTCTATCCACCAAGCCACCTAGCTGCCCACTAGCACTTTCTTTAAGGATGTGCCACTGACCCACTAAAGCACATTCTCAAATTTAATAATTAATCATCTGTTGTATCTGCTTGCTCTCTTTTCCTATGTAGATACCACCAAAGGTTCAAAACTCTGTCCAAATCATATCCTAGAACTGTGTCATCAAAGCATCTAAATGTAATAATTGCTTCATGGGAATTGACACAAGGACTCTTTTGCCTCCATCTGATTGGTAGACTTAACCATCCACAACAGGAAAGTAAAGTGGATGAAAAACCAACATTGACCAGAATACAATATGGAATTATGTATGGATTTTGTGGTTGCTCAGTCATTTCAGACTGGTTTGATTCCTTGTGACCCCTTTTGGGGCTTGAACAACAACAAGAGTGGAAAGATGCTTAAAGGTAGATTACAATACAATAAAAAGAAGTTGCATATGAAAAGTGGGAGTGTATAAACATTTAGATATATTATGTCTAGGAAAGGTGGGCTCATTACATAGTGAAAATGAGAATAAGCAGCTGGACTACCTGAATGCAATAATGTTACTCTTGAGAATTTCTAATTATAAGCAGAAGGCATATAAAACATTTTATAGAATGATGGGGAAACATGGTCTCACAAAGAATGCCACAACTGAGATCTTTGAATATGACTATAGAGTGATGATGGAGGAATCTCAGAACCATTACTCTACCAGAAACCCATCTGAGACTGAACCTTTTTACAGACTCACCTGCATTTGAAAACCAGCCCCCTCCCACTGGGATGAATTGTAAGCCCAGTCACAGGACACAAAATACAGGGGAAGGAAAATGCAGACTAAACACACTGCTCCCCTGGCTGCTGTCCCAGAATTCAGGATACTAAGAAGAACCCATGAGACAGGGATACCTTGGGGAAACTTTCCAAGGAACATAGACAATGAAACCACACTCTGCCTGAGCCCCAGAAGTTTACCTGGGTCTGAATCTTATTCTGTGAGATGCCAAAGTTGTCCAAAGGTTACAAGGTGGTGGTCAACCTTGTAATTCATCAACAAAAGGCACCACCCTTTCTCTAGTCCATACACTACCACCCCAGGCTGGAAGGAGCTATATGGCCAGCTCCACTGGTTTTCCTAGCCATGGTGCCAATAGAGGTTAAAAATAACATGGAAGACTTGTTATCTGCATTCATGGAAGGCATTGCCATTCTGATCCCCTAAAGTTTCTGTTGTATCCAAGCTCTTTGCACATTTTATGTGTGTTTGATTGATCTTTGAATGTGAACTGTAAACTCTTAAAGGATAAAGATCTTGTATTTATTTTCTGTCTATCATTCTCATGATCTAACACAAGGTCTGCAAAAAAGCAAATGTCAAATAAGTAAGGACTTATTGACTAACTTTTGGCTGGAGTCTAGTAATTATACAATGATGGTCAGAATAAATTAATGTGTCTTCACCCAAATGCTTAACATACATGAATATATATATGAATATATATATACATATATATGTATTTGTACACATGTATAGTACTGTGGGGCTCACAAGTTCAAAAGGTAGCCTATTTCACTTTGGGACCCCTTTAATTGTTTTTATTTTTAATTTATGTAACACATATATGTAACACATTGAAACAATTTTGACAATTGTTTTCTGACATTTTGCAATTCAGTCTCTCACTTCATTCCTCCCTCAACCCTCTCTGAGGCAGTAAATAGTCTGATAGAGGTTATACCAGTACTTTCATGCAATACACATTTCCATCTTGCTCATGTCATAATAGAAGACACCTATCACCCATACAATAGAAATTTCATGAAGGAAATAAACTGCTGAGAATGGTTTAGTCCTTCACAGTTGACCATTGTATACTATTTCTGTTACAGTATATGCCGTTCTCCTGGTTCTGCTCACATCACTTTGCATCAGTTCATATAAGTCTTTCTGGGTTTTTCTAAACTCATCATGTTCATCATACCTGATGGCACAATAGTATTCTAACACAACCATATACTACAACTTTTCCATCCATTCCCCAAGTGATAAAAACTCCTCAGTTTCCAATTCTTTGCCACTATGAACAGACCTTTTTTAATTATTAAGCATTATTTTTCTTTTCTCTTTTTCTTACATGAAGAAAAATGGTATGAGATTGCATATAAATTAGACTTTGGAGGATGGCAAAGATATTAGTAATCAGATTAAATTTGGCAGATGGACTAAATTATTATTGTATATGTGATATATACCATATCACATGACATGAGGAATATGGAAATATGTACTTCATGAAAGTACTGATGTAACCTATATCAGACTATTATTGCCTCAGGTAGGGTTGAGGGAGGAATGGAATGAGAGACTGAATTGCAAAATGTCAGAACCCAATTGTCAAAAACTGTTTCTATATATAATTGAAAAAAATAAAATTCAATGAAAAAGAAGGTTGGTAGATGGGAGAGAGTGCATTCTAGGTACATTGCATGGTATGATCAGATCCATGGTGGTGGAAAAGGATGCTCTTTCTTTTATGATTCCATGCTCTTTTATTTGTATCATATTTCCATGGAGATTAGTCCACATTTGCCTTCTCTTGATTCACTGAGCTCAATAAATATTCTGCTAATTATAGCAATGAAATAACATTACTATTTAATCCAATAAACCTAATCTGCACTCTTATTTTATACTCAGGACTGTGTAGGCCACTGGGGAAGAAATAAGGAAAAAGAAGGGAAGTTTAAGATGTTGGACCTACCATCAGATAGTCTATACTCTAATAGGGAAGGCTAGCTAAGCTTGGATCATTTGTATAACTGACCCATTGTCAAAGTCAGCTGATTGACATAATGAGGAAATAACAATAGAGGATAATTGTTTTGGACATATGAATGGAATTTTAGTCTGGGATCATAGATCTCAAAGGAACTTACAGACTTGTCTAAACCTCATATTGCAGATGAGACTCATCAGACTTAAGGGACTTATCTAAGGCCATTGGATCATAGATTTAAAACTGGGACTAGCTAGTAGTAGTAGAGAAGAGGAAAGTGGGCAACAGATAGGTGACTATTCCAAGGTGATAAGATCATAGGATTCTAGATTTGGAACAGGAAGAGACTCAAGAGATCAGCTTGTCCAACCACTTCTTTGGGCTATCTCTGGTACATGACCAATGTTATCTTGGCTCCATATTTTTGTTTTACTTTTGTCTAGATCTGAAATAATTTCTCTTTATCTTTCCACCTCTTCAATCCTTCCTCATCCTTTAAAGCCAAATTAAAATGCCACTTCATCCAGGAAGCTGTTCCTGTGAATCCAGGTGACCTTGGTAACTATTACCTTAAAATAGGTGATACGAGTGAAGAAGATTCTGGGTTATCTCCACACCTCGTAAGTTAATTGCATAACTTTCCATGTTGAAAAAAGCCAATTCCCTCTTTAGAGCATTCTCATTGCTCCTCCTGCCTGCTGACCCTATTTCAAGTGTTCTTGCTCTCAGGAGTTTCTCCATAAACAGTGATATGGAAGATGCCAGCTAGTCTCAGCTCACAGACAGGTCAGGCAAGAAAAAAAAATTGTTGGCTATTTTCTTTTCCCTTCCCAACAATGGTTTTATATAGTTCCCTGGGGGATCCTGAAGGCTAAGAGCCAGTCTCTTACCAACTCCCAGTTGCCAAACATATATCCTCTTGCCTCTGAGTTCAGTGATGTGATCCTTCCTATTAGGATGAGTCAGGAAAAAAATTATTTAATAAGCAAGACCACCCTGATGGTCAGAGCTATACCTATGGGAGAAAACCAGAGTTCTGACATCTGGGGGGAAAGGGAATATACTTCCCCCCTTGCTACCATCATTTTACAGTGTTGGGCACAATTACTCCTTGGATTCTCTGGGGGATGGGACAACTTCTTCCCATTCCCTCGAGGCTAGATAAGGCTCTAATAATTAATCATCTATTCAAAAAGTACCCATGAACCAAGAATAAATAAAAGAAATTCTGATGGTACTGTTAGAAGAAAGAGCTTTCCTTAGGGGCTGGGATCTTCCTTGGAAGATTTCACTACATGGAATGTATATTTTAAAGAGTATTTTGATTGATTGATTGATTCATTAACAAACATTCACTAAGCATCTACTGTCTGCCAGACATCATACTAAGTGTTGTTCAGTCATTTCAGTCATGTCTGACTCTTCCTGACTCCATTGAGATTATCTTGGCAAAGATACTGGAGTGGATTGCCATTTCCTTTTCCAGATCATTTTACAGATGAGGAAACTGAGGAAACAGGGTGAAGTGACTTGCCCAGAGCAACACAGCTAGTAAGTGTCTGAGGCCAGATTTGAACTCAGGAAGATGAATGTTTCTGACTCTAGGCCTGGTGCTCTGTCCATTGCCCCACTTAGTTGCCTTACTGTGGTAGGTATTTAGATACAAATACAAAAATGAAATTCCCTGACCCCAAGGAGCTATCCTCACTAGATCTCAATCTCCCTCCCACCCAATCCCTCATCTAATTAGTTACTAAATTCTATAATCCTACCTTCACAACATCTTTCTTTTCTTTTCTTTTCTTTTTCCCTTCTCTCTTTTCATACACAATGTGTGTGTGTGTGTGTGTGTGTGTGTGTGTGTGTGTGTAGTGCCTGGCCCATAGTCAGTGCTTAATAAGTCACTAGGAAGGAAATGCTATATCTAGCTGAGAGTGGTAGAACACAGAGAGAAGTGTCAGCTATTGACTCTACAAAGACATGAAACCTGGAGTGGAAAAGAGAGCTAGACCTAAGGGGAGCTTCATAAGGAATCAATAGAGAGAGAAAAGGACTTCTAGTAAGCAGGAGTTGTGCATTATCTCTATTAAATGTGATCTTTACATTTGGATTTCATTAGCTTTCTACTTTAAGACCGTGCTCACTCTCTCCACAAACTGTATATGAATTTACCAGAGATAGTATCCCAGATTTTAGGGGTGATGTTTTTCTGACTAATGTTCTTGCTATGTCATTTGAATAAATACCTTTTCTAAGAATCTAATTAATTTGATTATTAGTGTGCAACACACCAGTGGGGGCTTGTGAGCATTAGACATTCAGCTCCAGAGAGTTGCCCTTAAAAAAGAGTTGTGATCAGCCATCTTCTGGGGATTTGGCCTGCCAGTGTGAGCGAGAGACGTGGAAATAGCCCTAGATGAGAGTGCTAGATAAGGACATACAAGGTAAATATAGAATTATTTGAAGAGAGATACTAGCAATTGTAAGGGGTTAGGTGAGGTCTCATGTTACACGTGATCCGTGAGTTGAATATTATAGAGGACGCTTGATGCAGTGAAAAGAGTCCTGAGGGGCAGCTAGGCAACACACTGGATAGAGAGCCAGGCCTGGAGTTGGGAGGACCTAGATTCAAATCTGACCTCAGACATTTCCTGGTTGTGTGACCTTGGGCAAGTCACTGAACCCCAGTTGTCTAGCCCTTGCTACTTTTCTATCTTAGAAATGATACTAAGATAGGAGGTAAGGGTTTTTTAAAAAAGAAAGAAAAGGAGAGAGAGAGAGAGAAGAAATAAACAAACAAATAAACCTTGAACTTGAGTTTGAATCCTAACTCTGTCATTTATTACCACTGTGACCTTGGGCAAGTACAACTTTTCTTGGGTGATTAGAAGGATGGTAGTAACTTCCATAGAAAACACATTAGACCAGATAATCTCTGAGATTCTGTAATTTTGTGAACTCAAGTTGGGTCATTCATTTATTCCACAAAAGTTTATCAAATGCTCTCACTCTCCAGAGTAAAGAGATAGAAAGCTGGAGAAGAATTAATCCTTGCCTTCAAGATAACGTGTTAACATGATAACAAGATAACAACATAACATAAATATAATACGAGTTCAGATAATAATGTCTTAAAGTGCTAGGAGATCAAATGAAGCTTTCCTTTGTGCATATGATCATAGATAATGTTAGTCAACAGACATTTATCAAATGAGATACTATATGTAAAATACTTTGAACTGTCTTACAATACGATATAACTATTAGTTATAATTACACACGTTCCAATTCAGTTCAACAAACATTTACTAGGTTCTAGAAATTATGAAGCTAAAAACAAAACAATCCTTGCTCTTGAGGAGTTTGCATTCTATTAGGACTCTGGGCAAGTCACATAACCTTTTTGCCTTGGTTTCTTCATCTGTAAAATGAATTGGAGAAGAAAATGGCAAACTGTTCTAGGATCTTTAAGAAGTAAATCCCAAAATGAGTCAGAAAGAGTCAGATGTGACTGAAAACAACTGAAGCAGCCATAATGGAGATACAATATATACCCAGAGGAGTAAATACAAAGTATTCAAGACAGAAAAGATGCTAGCAACTAGGGGAATTGAGAAAAACCTATTAGTTCCTTTGCTGCTTACTATGTTCTACAGTCCTCTGGGATCTGTCATCTGCCCAGTTTCTGCACCCTCCAGACCCCAAAGCACTGCTCTGACATTCTGATGCCCTCTAAAGGCCTCTGGATCTTGCTGTCTGCCCCACCACTGGACCGTTAAAACTCGGTATTTTCCATCCTCCTCTGCAGCTGAATCCCTTTATCTGTATTTTCCTTTCTAGTTAGGGTGCAAGCTCTTTGAGAACAGGTACTTCTTGCTTTTTCTACCTGTATCCCCAGTGTTTAGCACAAAGCCTGGAACATAGCAGGCACTTAATACCTATTCACTATTTGGGACATAATGAGCTGTATTAATAAATGTATTTTCATTCATTCATTCGTTCCTCCAACCATTCATTCTCCTATAAAATGAAGGATTATTTTCATTTTGGGCTTTGAATCTCCAGTATGTCATACAGTGGCATTTATGATTAGGGAATCATCATTCACAACACTCATGTTTTCTGTTTGAGGGGCCTGGACTGCCTGCCTTCTAGGTTCCTCTTAGATCTTGATCTATGATCCCATGACTTATTGGATGGGGATGGGGGCACGTATACAATAGTTGCCTATGTGTCTGAGTACTGGTTCAAAGATTGCTGACTTCATGTTCTGTCCTTTATCCCTTCCCTTTCCTCCATTTGAATCTTAGTTACTCTTGGAAAAATACTTGTGACGTGTTTAGAAAAACAAGACTTCATGCTGTCCCCTCTCCCCCTCCAGAGTCCTTTCCTTTTTTTCTCACATTTCCTGTTTCCTTGAGAAAACGGAATTGTCAGAAATAAACAACAGATTGGATGACAGTGATGTGCCGGCCAGCATATTCTTCTCCTCCTCCTGGGTTAGGTTTTTTAACATAGGACATGATTGGCCTGCCAATAGAACTCTCCCATTGTCCTTTTGTGCTATACTAACAATATAGGCTAATGGTACCCAGGGACACCCAGGGAAGATGGAAAGTAATGTGTCTAGAAGGAGCTCATTGTGGGGTTCGAATGGCTAACTTAATTTCCAAACTATTCCAACCCCCTACTCAACCCCTTAAGTTAACTTCAGAATTCAGCTTCCAATAATAGCACCTTATTTCTTTTAACTCATTTCACAGAGTTATGCTGAGAATGCATTGAGGTAACATATTTAAAGGGATTTATAGGGGTCAGGTAGGTGGCTCAATGGATAGAGCACAAGGTCTAGAGATGGGAGGTCCTGGGTTCAAACCTGTTCTTAGACATCTCCTAGCTCTGGGACCCTGGGTAAGTCACCTAACCTCCATTGCCTAGCCCTTGTACCTCTTCTGCCTTGAAACCGATATTTAGTATCAATTCTAAGACAGAAAGTAAAGGATTAAAAATAAAGGGATTATCACTTGATGGTGAATTCCATCAATCCACAAGCATTTATGAATTGTCTATTGTATACCCGGGACACGGATATAAAGAATGAAACACATTTTAAGATACTAATAGGTATTCTTAATCTGGAATTTGTGAACTTAAAATAAGTTTCATTTCAGTATGATTAGTTTCCTTTGTAATCCTTCATATTTTGTCTTATGAATTTAAAGACATTATTCTGAGGGCAGCTAGGTGGCATAGTTGATAGTGTGGGAACTGGAGTCAGGAAGACCTGAGTTAAAATCCAGCCCCAGATATTTACTAGCTGTGTGACCCTGGGCAAGTTACTTAACCTTGTTTGCTTGGGGGGGAAAATCATTCTGTGAAGTCAGTCAGTAAGCATTTATTAAATGCCTACTATATGCCAGGTACCTAAGTGCTGGAAAAATAAAGAAAGGATAGTTGCTGCCTTCAAGGAACTCCCAGTCTATTAGGGGAGATAACATGAAAACAATTACGTACAAGCAAGCTAGATATAGGATAAATTGGAGACAATTAGTAGAGAGAAGGTATTAGTATTAAGATTCCAGAAAGGCTTCCTTCTTTAGCAGTTGGGTTTTTAACCGTGACTTGAAGAAAGTTAGAGATGGCCAAAAGGGCTGATCACCCAAAAAGGAGGAAGAACTCTACTATATAAAAACCTGAATGAATCAATGAATCTGTGAATGGATGAAAACACATTGATCAAGCTTATTTGGGGTCAGGTACTATGCTAAGTATTGGGGATACAACTACAAGAGAGAGATCATTCCTCTCCTTGATGGCACAGTGTTTAATAAATGTTTGCTGATTGATTTCCTTATTCATAAATTGTGGATAGCAATGCCTGCATTTAAAAAAGTCTTTACTTGCCAGGATTGTTAAGATGATCAAATTAGATAATGCATGTAAGATACTTTGCAAATCTTAAAATTCACCAAAATGTCACCATTATTATTATTATTATAACTTGTGAGAGTGTGTCTGCATATATGTAGGGGGTCAGAGGAAATTAACACCATTGCAGTGACTTCCCAAACCAAAATATGTCTCTCAGGCTATCTTATTGTCTCCCCTCATTAGAATATAAATTTCTTGTGGATGAGACTGTCTTGCTTTTTGCAGATGATTTCAAGAATCTAAAGAGTGGTTCTGTGGAATAGGGACTAGATTTTTTTCGGTCATGGCCCCTGAGGAAAACACTAAAATCAGTGGTAACGATTCCAACTTGGTATAAGAGAAAACTTCCTAACCATTACAGTTGTCCGATAGAGGAATGAGTGGGTTGAGTTTTGGGAGGGAGATGGGTGCCTTTTCTCTGGAAATCTTCAAACTAAGCATTGATGACTTACTGTTGGATTTGTCATGGAGGGGATTCTTGTTTATTCGAATCCTTCTCTTATCCAATAAGACAATTATTAAGCACCTGTTATATCCCTGATATGCTAGGTTCTAGGGACAGACAGAAAGACCCCTGCCCTCCAGGAGCTTACCTGCTAATGTTGGGAAATAAATTACACAGATGGGAAAATATAAAATTTTTACAGAGTATATACAAAGGTTCCTTCCTAAGCTGAGATTTTGGGATTCATAGCCCTTGCTGTTTCTCTACCAATTATACTTTTGGCTTGTCAAAGGCAACACTGAACCCAATTCCAAGTCAGAATTAGAAATTGTCCCAGTCAACCCTTTCTCCCTGTTGAGCAATAGAAGCCCATGGTTTTTTTCAGAGACTGGAAACTGATCTAATAGCTATTTCCTGTTGCATCAGTATATTACAGGTCATCCAAGAATGGCTAGGAAGATTACTGGCTGCCATAATTTTGCAGCCCCAAGGACTTGTGTGTCCAGAGACACATACCCAAGACCTATAGCCATCTCTTTAAAAGCTGACCTCTTTCATGGTAGCTATAGTAGGTCAGCTTTTATCACCTTTGACCAAAAGCCATTGGAAGATTTATGGAGTATGCATGGTGTGATCATCAAAATGATTTAGTGGGAAATTCTGAGCATGAAGATGTGACATTTCATGGGGATGGTAATTTCATAAAAGGAATCCTTAGACCAATCTGTCAAGATAATTTAATGGGAATGTCGAAAATGACTCAAGCTTGGAATTCTGAATTACAAAATGGTCAGTGTAAACAAAAGGATCCTAGAAGTTATGTCTATACCTGTGCTGGACAGAAACTAACTAACTTATTGGAATTGGAGCTGAGTGAATGCTCGTTAGACTACACCCTAGAAACTTTTGTCATCAAACCAATTACACAGGACAGAATAGAAGACTAAGAAATTTAGAGCTGGAAAGAATCTCAGAAAACATTTAGTCCAACACCCTCACTTTTACTGAGGAAGAAACTGAGGCTCATGGGGAGGGAGGAGTGGCAGGGATCATTTAGATTTAAAGCTAGGAGGAACCTCAGAGACCATCTAAATACTACAGATAAGGAAACTGAGGCTTGAAGCTTAAATGACTTAGGATCTCAGGATTGTAGCTCTGGAAAGGATCTCAGGGGCAATATAATCCAACCTCCTTATTTTATGCATAAGAAAAGTGAGGCCAAAAAATGCTAACTGACTTTTGCCCAAGGTCACATAGTTTGTAAGACTCAGAAGTAAGATTTGAATTCAGGTCCTCCGAATCCAGAGTAAGTATTCTTTCGACTGTCTCACAAATATGGTTTCCCTTGGAGCAGAGAAATCTGAAAATGTCTCCTTTGATGGTGACAGTGAGCTAAGTCTAGGCAGTAAATGCATGCTATACAAATAAGATGGTAGAGGCTGAGGGTTGGAAGGAAAAGTGTGAGGCAGTAGAAAGAATGATAGATGTGTAGTTAGAGATATGAGGCCCATCCTGGCTCCTCTGCTTCCTAGGTGGGTGATCTTGTTTAGATTCCTCTAGGATTTCATTTCCTCCTCTACAAAATGAAGGGATTAGCCTAGATGATCCTCCGAGGTCCTGTCCAGTTCTCAATCTATAAATCCATGACCTTGGGCAAGTCAATGAACATCCCTAGACCTGAGTTTTCTCATCTGCAAAATGAGGGGGTTAACTAGATGACTGCTGAGATCCCTTATAGTTTTAAATTCTATAATATGATTCCCCGAGCTCAAACTAAGTAAATCTAGCCCTCAGCTCCCACAACATCTCCAACAAGTAACCTTGATAATTTCTTGAAACCCTTCTTGCTTGTAATCTATGGTCCTCTGACATTAATCTTAGCACTCAATCTTTTCTTCTGCATAAGAATCAGAGATTAGTATGTATAAACAGTTATACTTAAAATATGTGTATGACATTCAATCTTAGGAGTATTTTCCATCATATGGCATATCATTGGCTTATTCCAAAGATATAATCTTGTCTTTTAGTCTAAAGCAACCCTTAGCTAGCCATCAGGCTCAGGGGACCTAAAGCTGGAAGGGGCCTCGGAAATCATCTTGTCCTTTTGACACATGAGAAAACAGAGTTAAGCAATTCACCCTAAGTCACATGAGCTCTAAGTGGCAGATCTCAAAATCAGACCCTCTGACTCCTAACCCAGGGGCTTTCTTTTCTAACAGGCTGCCCTATCTCAGAGATCCCCTATCTCTGTGAACTTTCTATTTTCCAGGCATCCTTTGAAATCAATACCTACAAGTAGCTATGTGAACCTTTCCCAAGCCATCTCCATGTTCACTAGCCTCTAACTTCTCCTTTCTGTGATTTGCTGAGACTCCTGTGAGAAGGGAAGAAGAGGCAGCAGTAGCATTATCTCCCCGGAACCCTTCAGGGATTTACTTGTGGGTGTGCCTTGTACTTTTAAATGAAGCTTTAAACCCAGCAGTACAGTGGGATGAGCATGGGTTTAAGGTCAAGTCCCTCAAGTGACGTTGACCATCTGTGTGATAGGTAGGTAGGGGGAACTGAGAATCATGCCCAGGCAGACACAGTAGCAAGAATGGTGACTCTGGAGTCAGAGGCCTGGAGTCCAAATTTGTCTCTAACACTTACAAATTGTGTTTCCTTGAAAAAATAACTTCATCTCCCTGGGCCTCAGCTTCCCCATCTGTAAAATGTATAGGGGATTGGACTTGATAACTACTCAGTGGCAAGCTCTTAATCCTTTGAGGGGTGAGTTGGACCCCTTTAAGAGTGAAGCCTCTTGACCCCTTTTCAGAATCACATTTTTAAATGTCTAAAACAAATTACATAATATTATAAAGGAAATCAAAGACATTGAAAAATGTTCATCGTGTGTATATAGATATATGTATATATATATTTAAGCCCAAGTTCATAGACCCCCATGTTAAAAATATTTTCTCTAGCATCTAAATCTTTTAAAAATAATTAATTTATTTAAAAAAATTTTCCATGGTTACATGATTCTTGTTGTCTCCTTTCCCTTTTCCCTCCCCCTTCCATAGTTGACAAGCAATTTCTTTGGGTTATACTTATATTATCACTCAAATCCTATTTTCATATTATTTATTTTTGTAAGAGAGTAATCTTCTAAAACCAAAACCCCAAATTATATACCCATATAAATAAGTGATAGATCATGTTTTCTTCTGCATTCCCACTCCCACAGTTATTTCTCTTGATGTGGATAGCATTCTTTCTTTCTCCTAAGTCCATCAGAATTGACCTGGATCACTGCATTGCTACTAGTAGCAAAGTCTATTACATTTGCTCCTCCCACAATGTTCCAGGCTCTGTGTACAGTGTTCTCCTGGCTCTGCTCATTTCACTCCTCATCAGTTCATGGAGGTCTTCCCAGTTTTTATAGAAATCAAGCAGTTCATTCTGTATAGTGCAATAGTATTCCATCACCAACAGATACCACAATTTCTTCAGCCATCCCCCAATCAAGGGGCATCCCTTCATTTTCCAATTTTTTTGCCATGACAAAAAGTGCAGCTACAAATATTTTTGCACAATTTTCCCATTTTTTTATCTCTTTGAGTTACAAACCCAGTAGTGGTATTGCTAGATCAAAGGACATGCTTCTAAATCTTTGATTCTATAATCCTATGACTTTTTTCTGGGTTTAGCCATCTTTATTGGAAAAGGACTCCCAAGTGTTGAAGGACTCAAGTCTTTATTTAGGAGTTAGGGAATCTGGTGCTGGGGCAAAAGTAAAGCCCAAAGTGTGGGAATTTATTTTGTTTGACTCTGAATATTTATTACAAGGGATTTTTTCTTCCTTTTCTATTTTTTTTGGGGGGGAGGGGAAGGAGGAAGAGGATTGGGAAGAAAAAAAATAATTGCTTGTTAACTAAAAAAGAAAATTTTAGAAATAAATCCTAGAACAATCAGTGGTTTATTAGCTGATGAGGGTGGGAGGGAAAAAAAATCCTAGGAGCTGTTGGTATAAGCTCAGTAGCATCTCAACTCGGTACCTCTTCTCCCCTACCCCACAACTGCCACCCCCCCAAGTCTCTCTTGGCTGTACGCTCAGAGAAGCCCTAGGCTTCCTCCAAACCAAATGATTTTTAAAAAGGAATTTAAATGGTATCAAATTAGGCAAATGAGTGAGGGCAATGTTCACTTCTTCTTTCCCATCTCCTTTCCATTTTGAAAATGTGCGGAATGCCAAGAGCTTTGGACAGAATGTTCAGTTTGCTTTGTAGAACAACAGAGGCCTTCAGCTGCCAGGCTCGTGAATAGCTCCCCAGACAGGGCAATCCGAATCCCAGACACTGAGATACCAAACGGGCCACAAGGCCTAAGTGGGGCCCCCAACAACAGACCAACATACTTAGTCGTCCATGATCCAGAGCCAGGGCCCTCCCCAGGAAAGGGCCTGCTTTCTGGCCTCCTAAGATACAGAGCCAGCAGTGGAAAGCCAGGACCTTTTGAGTTAATCTCTCTAGATCTGGGGAGTTGCCTAGGGATGGAGTTATCTGGGAACCAGACCCAGGATACAATCTGAAGTTGAAACCCCAAGCGAAACTTTCCCAAAGCCCCCTTCCACCACCTTGGATAATTGTACAACTGAGCAGATTCCTGGTAACCAGCATTCATAGAGTGCCTTCAGGTTTACAAGTATTATTTGATGCTCACAGCAATCCCAGAGCTAGCTCTGTAGTAGATGCTCTTGTTATCCTCATTTTACAGTTGAAGAAAATAGGTTAACTGCCCAAGTTCCCATAGCTAGTAGGTATCTGAATCAGGATTTGAACTCGTCCCCCTAATTCCAAATTCTGCAGTCTATCTACTGGGTCACCTTGCTGCCTGATACAGAGTGACCTTTTCCAAATCTCTCATCTTGGACCTCTTAATAGAGTTAAATATGGACATCTCAGACAGCAGAAAGAACATTGGATTTGGAGGGAGAAAGGACTTGGGTTTCAATGCAGGTTGATTGACTCACTTCTTGTGGGTGCATGCTTGGGGAAATTGCTTCTCTTTTCTGGACCTCTAAGTTGGAGGGACCTAAGTGGGAAAGGAACTCAGAGGTCCTGTGGTCCAAACTTCTCATTAGAAAGATGAGGCTGCCAAGGCCCAGGGAGGAGAGGTGACTTGCCCAAAGTTACCCAGGTAATTAGCATTAGAAATGGAATTCAATCCTAGGTCCTTTGGGTCCTAAACCAGAAGGGCTCCTTCTATCAGGCCTAGGTTGTTGTTTTTTTAACCCTTACCTTCTATTTTAGGATTGATACCTATATCATTTTGAAGGCAGCAGGGCAGCAAGGCTAGGAAAATGGGGGTTAAGTGACTTGCCCAGGGTCACACAGCTAGGAAAAGTCTGAGGCCAGAACTAAACCCAAGTCCTCCTGACTCCAGGCCTGGTGCTCTATCCACTGAACTATCTAGCTGCCCCCAAAGCTAGATTTTAAAGTAAATGAGGAATTCTGTGAGGCAAAGGGAAAGAAAAAGTAGAGCTTAGACATAAAGGCTCTTAGAAAGGGCTCCACAGTGAACATTTTGTGATTCTGGAAATGTAGAGTTTTGAGGAATGGCTAATCCATAACAGTCTAGAGAAGTTTCATCTCAGCCCTGGAATCCTAGGCACTGCCTGGATCAGCAAATTGACTAGACTGGAATATTTATTGAGTGTCTGCTATGTATGAGGCCCTGAGCTGGATACCTGAGAATATCAAAATATCAAAAAGGGTGTATCAGACATGACTCCTGCTCTCAAAGAACATAAAATCTAGTTTGAGAAGGGGCAGCCAGATGGAAAGCATTGGGAAATGTAAGACAGATAATTTTGGTTATTCTAAATTGAAAAGTTTTATACAAATAAAATAAATGCTGCCATGAACAGAAGGAAAGCAATAAATTGGGGGGAAATTTTTTATGGATAACCTCTCAGATACATTTTTAAGAATAAGAGCCATCCCTTAATTGATAAATGGGCAAAAGATATGATCAGACAATTTTCAGAAGAAAAACCAAAGTCATATATAGATATATGAAAAAATGCTCTAAATCACTACTGATTAGAGAAATGCAAGCTAAAGTAATTCTGAGATATCACTTCACACCCATCCGACTGACTAAGATGACAAAAGGGCAAAAGTGACAAATGATGACGGGGATATGGAAAAACTGGGACACTAATGCACTGTTGGTGGAGCTGTGAAAGAATCTAACCATTTTGGAGAGCAATTTAGAATTACATCCACAGGGTTATAAAACTGTGTATATACTCTTCTGGGTCTGTTTCTAAAGGAGATCAGGGAAAGAAGAAAAGAACTTGTGTTCCAAAATATTTATGGCAGCTCTTTTTGTGGTGGCAAAGAATTGGCTATGGAGGGAATGTCCATCAATTGGGGAATGGCTGAACAAATTGTGGTATATGGTTGTGATAGAATATTACTGTCTTAAGAAATGATGAACAGACTGATTAAAAAAAAAAACTTGGAAAGAGCTACATGAGATAATGAACAGGGAAATGAATAGAACCAGGAGAACATGATATCCAGCCACAGAATTAATCCTGGGAGAATAAACTGTGAAATGTTACCTCCAGAAAGTAAACAGAAAGGTGAAATGGGAAAGATGTCATTTATATGTACATGTTGGCCTTTTGTGATGCGGAGAGGAACTAGTGGACAGGATTCATTACATGGATATGAAGAAAAGTTAGCTAAACATACAGGAGATCTGTGATTTCATTTGTGTACTATCTTCTTTTTTTGTATATAGAAATGCTTGTTTCATTTGGTTTTGTGAAATTAGGGAAACAATTTTTTTAAATTCAAAATACAAAAAAAAAATTGATTAAACAAATGTATCAATACTTATCCCATCAGGAGAACAGAGAGGAGGTGGGACATCTAGGCACCACAGTGGATAAAATGTCAGAACTGAAGTCAGGAAGATTAATCTTCTCAAGTTCTAATATGACCTCACACACTTACTAGATGTGTGACTTTGGGCAAATCACTTAAACCTATTGGCCTCAGTTTTCCTCATCTATAAAATGAGTTGGAGAAGGAAATGACCAACCTCTAGTATCTCTGCCAAGAAAATTTCAAATAGGGTCATGAAAAGTCTGAAATGGCCAAACAACAATTATTTTACTACCTGTCTTTGTGATTCAATTTTCTAGTAATTTGCTACTTAAGGAATCCTTTTCAAATTAAATTAATTTGAATTCGAGTCAGGAAGTCCAAGGTTTGAATTCCTTCTATCATATCCATCTATTGTCATCTATAAAATGGGAATAATGATGCATACCTTGGAGGGTTGTCATGAAGCTTGAATGAGATCATATACACAAAGCACTTTGCAAACTTGAACTCCTAAATAAATGCCAGTTATTATTTGGAGAAGTTTTATGGGAAACATGACAGCTGTCTTTGAGTAACTCCTTCACTCCATCATTTTACAACTTGAAGTCCCAGTTAAAATCCCATCTTTTGCAAGAAACACTTATTAATCTCCCTCAATTCTAATGCCTTCCCTATTTTGATTATCTCCAAATTATCTTGAATAGATCTTGCTTGTACATAGTTGTTTTCTTTCCTTCTCTTTCCTTTCTTTTAAAAAAATCCTTACCCTCTGGATTAGAATTGATATCCACTGGAAGACAGAAGATCAATGAGGGCTAAGCATTTGGGTTAAGTGACTTGCCTAGGATCACACAGTTAGGAAGTGTCTGAGGCTAAATTCAAATCCAGGCCTGGCTGTCTATCCATTGAACCATTTAGCTGCTCTTTGTGCATAGTTGTTTCTATAACACTTCCTTTACTGGGTTGTGAGCTCTTGGAGAGCAGAAATTGACTTTTCCCCTTTCTTTGTATTCTCAGGGCTCAACACAGTGCCTAGGCATTAATGTTTGTTAGATACAAAGTCCTGTGCTACACACAAAGGGTGATGATTGTTAAAAACATGGTCCCTGTCCTTGTGGAGCTTACAGTCTAGTCTAGCAGGAAAGGGCCTATCCACAAACATAGCCCACTATTCAATAACTATCATATATTAGGACATGATGAAGGTAATTGTGAGACCCTAGACTTTATTAGGAAGAGGAATGACAGGTTGGATCTAAACTTTAGGAATATGACTTTGGCAGTTTTATGGAGAACAGACTAGAAAGAGAAGAGAGTTGAGGCAGTAAGCTCCATTCAGAAGCTCTGGAAATAATCCAGGTGAGAAGTGAGAAAGGCCTGAATTAGGGTGGTGGCTCTGAAAGATGAGAGAAGGGGATGGTTATAAAAGAGATTAAAGTAGAATCAATCAGACTTGGCATCTAAATGGACCCACTGGGTTTAGGGGGAAAAGGAAGCATTGAGGATGAAGGAAGGGTTGAGATTTACTCCAGTGATGAAGGAGGAGTCAATATTTACTTCAAGGTTGTGAATCTGGGGGAATGGAAGGATGATGACACCCTTATCAGAAATAGGGCAGTTAGGAAGAGTAGAGGGTTTCATGGGGAACACAGTAGCTTCTGTTTTGAACGTGTTGAAGTTGAGAGCCCTATGGGATGTCCAATTGGAAATATTTAATAAGCAGTTGATGATGTGGAGTTGATATCAGCTCAAGGGAGAGATGAGAGCTGCATACTAGAACTGGGAGTCATGTTTATATAATGAAACTCACTGTAGTTGATGACTTCACCGGGGGGAAGAATGTAGATAGAAAATGAGAAGAGAGTCCAGGACAGAGTCTTGGGAAACAACTCTAGTTAAGAGGTACAATATAAATAATGATCTAGCAAAGGAAGAATGGCCTGATAGGTGCGAGAAGTAGGAAAGTTCAAAGTCTCATCCTCCTCCCTAAGTAGAGACTGTTTTATGTGTCATAGGACTGACAAGGAGGGGAGCATCCCTGTCACCCCACAGATGAACCCCTCTTCAACAGTTTGGTTAGTGCTTTAGAGTTTTGTGCATTCGCTGGCATTTAGAATTTGCTTTAAAAACCCTACATACTCTTTCTTATTTGGTTCTTCTAATTACACGTGTGTCCAGCATGTAGAAATGGTTTGTTTCCATGTTGACGCAGGTGCTGGAACTGGACACCAAGACATGGGGACCACAGTCAAAGAAGGAAGGGAAATAACCAAGCACTCGAGTCTGGTTCAGATACCAGAAGATTTCAGAAGGTACAATGGCTCTGCTTGGGAGTCTGTAATTGGCCATGGGTTTAGACACTGGGGTGTGTGGGGGAGCTGAAAGCCTCTGGGGCAGACTACAAAGGGCCCCTGAGCTGGTTCTGAGAAAGAACAGAAATTCCTAGGAAGCTGAGGGGGCTTTGTCCCATCAGGGTTCTATCCTTCTAAGTTTCTCTGCCAATCTTCCACTACAGATTCTTTGAGAAATCTCCAGCTTGAAATGAGTGAGTGGTCATAATGGGTGAGTTTCTGGGGGGAAAACTTAACTTCTGTCTTCTAGCCTTGCCCCCCCATTTCCTCTTCTTGCTCCTTGAGTAACAGCATATGAGGGTGGGGTGAGTGTATAAACATGGGCTCTTAGAGCAGTCTGACAAAACAAGCCTCGGGCTGCACAGCTGGGGTGGATTAACCCAACTTTGTAAATAGCTTTCCAAAATCATTAGGCTGGAAAAGTTCTATTTGGCTTGCAAAAGGATCACTGGCCCCACCTGCACCCATCAGGGCCTCTCACTTCCCCATCTCCCCATCCTACTTTCCTTCTTCTTATCTCAGGTCTTTTCTGCATCTTTCTACAGCTCCTCATCCCCAGATAGAGAGAACACAAACAGCTATCTATGGCAAACACACTCAAAAGCTTCTTCCCAAATGGGCCCCATACTGACCCCCAATGGATTCTCAGGAAGACTAAACAGAACAGAATGGCAGAGGGGAGATTAGAGGTCCTTTATTCCAGGATGATCGATTTTTATTCAGCCTGTTTACTGTTGGGCTTGTCCTTTGTTATTTGGGGCTCTGGGTCTTTGGGTCACATTTAGCGAGTGACAAGGGCTTCCTTTGTGCCCAAGGTCAGAGTCACCCACCTGGATAGACTGCTGAAAAGGTGGACAGTTGCTAAGTATGGCTGGACATACACGTTGGGAGCAGACTGCTTATAGAATTCTGAAAGGGACCACAGAACAGGGAGGGTCGGAGCTGGAAGAGGCCGTAGAAGATGGAATTCAAGAGCTTGGAGGACTCAGAATATAGAATGTCAAAGGTGTGCAAGGTCTTTGCGTACAGAAGGTGAGATCTAGAAAGGACCAAAGAATATTCTAGATAGGAGGAGGCCTTAGAACAGGGAATATTGTGGGAGTGGGAGAAGTCTTAGAGCATGGGATGCCAGAGCAGGGAGGGGCCTTGGAACACCAAAGCCTAGTCTCTAGCACCTGAATGTTATATTTGGGAGACAGTCGCAGAACATGAAATGTGGAAGCTAGGAGGAACCTTAGAACATGGAAATGTTAGAGCTGGGAGATATCTTTGAGTAGATATTATTAAAACTCCAAAGGGCCTTAGAACATCAAATGTTAGCTTTAAAGGAGCTCAGAGGCCAGAATACTCATACCTCCCCTTCCTCTTTTATTGCATTTTATTTATTAGCCTTAGTCTAAGGCCAAGAGTGATGAAATGGCTGAGCCAATAACCCAATACGTGAGAACTCAATCCAGTTTCCCTAATTCCATTACAGGGCAAAGCCTCAATGTTTTTGGGACAGGCTACGATTGAGAGGTACAGGAACTCCCTGATGCCCTAAGATACAGGCTTCCTGACTAGCAGTCTCGGGTTTTTCCTTCACACTTAGAACAAAACATTAAAAATTTAACGTGTAGGACTGACATAGCCCCCAAGCCAGGCCTATAGTGACATGAAAGGGATGTCCCTTGAGTGCCCACAGCAAGGGCAACAGAGACTCTGCTGGGATGGGACTGAAGCTAATTTCTTTTGAGCTCAGCTCCCCCCACCATGACAATATCTTTGGCATTAGTGCATGTCTCAGAGGCCTGTACTGACACTCCACTAATAACAAATGACATTAATAAGAGTGCCAGGCCCTTTCCTTTGATGAGGCAACCATCAGAGTGTCTTGCCAAGATAAACTACTTGGCCTCCTGCCTTGCAAGTTGATCTTCCGAGTTAGATTATAGCTTTTCTCAAATGATGGTGATGGGGAACAAGGAGGCAGGGGATAGGGAGGTGACAATGACATCATTCTTTAGGCCTGATTTTGGGACTTAATGGATATTAAGGATTTGGTCAGTATGAGGTCAGTGGCTGGAAGATAGCCCAGTTGTGGCAGTGGCCAGGGAAGTCTGGGTAGGGCTCCCTGAAGTGAAATCAATTTGGGGGTTGAATTTCCCCAGTGAGTTTCCTAGGGATTGGCTTCATTGGTCCCTATGGAACAGGGGAGAGACTGATGAATAGGAACTATGGTTTAATAAAGATAGGAGTGATAGGAAGGGAAGAGGTAAAGGGAGAGCACCTGCTTGAAAAAGGATAATGAAATCAAGAGGCCACACCCAGGGTCAAGGATATGAACCCAAACAAGCAAATTAGAGGCTCCTCTAGACAATATCCTTCCCTCATCACATTTGGATTTAATCTCTTATAGTTTCCTAATTAATTATTTGCTGCCACCTCCCAATGGAAAATTAAAAAAAAACATTTTCCATCAAAAATTAGACCCCTTGGTCATGGCCATTCCTACTTTGAGGTAGTTTGGTAAAATGGAGGGGGGGGGAATCAATGAACTTGGACTCAGAAGACCATATTCTATTCTCACAGACCTTGATTCACTTAATATCATTGAGGAAAATATAAGAGACAGGAGGATATTGTTGAAAGAGTGTTGGATTTGGAGTTATGAGACATGGGTTGGAATCCTACCTTTCCTTTGCTTCTTAATAGCCCTATGACCATGTCACTTTTTCTCTTTGTCAGCACCCTGGCCAAGGGCAGAGAGAGGTTGACTGATAGTGTTGTCAGCACTATGGTAAGGGACAGCACTAAACTGCCTACAGCTCAGCTACATTGTACCACCATGATGGATAGACCATATGGCATGTATTGGAGGATCACAGGATCAAGGGAGCACAGGATTAAAGCTGGGGGGAAGAAGAAGAAGAAGAAGAAGAAGAAGAAGAAGAAGAAGAAGAAGAAGAAGAAGAAGAAGAAGAAGAAGAAGAAGAAGAAGGAGAAGGAGAAGGAGAAGGAGAAGGAGAAGGAGAAGGAGAAGGAGAAGGAGAAGGAGAAGGAGAAGGAGAAGGAGAAGGAGAAGGAGAAGGAGAAGGAGAAGGAGAAGGAGAAGGAGAAGGAGAAGGAGAAGGAGAAGGAGAAGGAGAAGGAGAAGGAGAAGGAGAAGGAGAAGGAGAAGGAGAAGAAGAAGAAGAAGAAGAAGAAGAAGAAGAAGAAGAAGAAGAAGAAGAAGAAGAAGAAGAAGAAGAAGAAGAAGAAGAAGAAGAAGAATGCCCCTAGACTGAGCCCAAACAAAGGGGTTATAAGATCATGTACCTAGAACTGGAAGGGACCTCAGAGACTATCTTTTCCAATTCCTTTATTTCATAGATGAAGAAATCTGAGTCACAGAAAGATTATAGGATCATAGATTTAATGCTGGAAGGAACTTCTGAGGTTACCTAGTCCAGCATCCACATTTCACAGATGAGAAAACTGAGGCACAGAGAGGTTAAAGTAATTTGCTCAAGTTCCCATAAGTAGTAAACATCAGAGACAAGATTTGAACCCAGGACCTCTGGATACAGAGCCAACAGGTGCTCTGGACCCTGAACCACACTGCCAGTATATAAGTAGGCTGGTCAGTCTGCTACAATATCACCAGGGCTAGAGAATCATCAGGAAGGGTGTGTTGACAAAAGAGAGGCTGGTCTAAGAAGGGGCATATTTATTTCAATGAGTAGGGAATTGAACTGGGGGGCTGGGAGGTCTCCATGCATTCTGACATTAAATAAACACTCGTACTAACCTCTATTCTTGTTAGCCCCAAGCCCTAGACCCTTCTTGGTGCCAGGAATGAGCAGGGCCCAGGTCTAACACAGCTGGAGGCATCGCCTGTATAAATGCCAGCTATTATTATGCCCTCTAGTAGGTTGGAAGCCCCCTCGTGCCCTGCCAGCGCCATTCAGAGAAGCTCGAAGGTGGTGCTCTGACCTTTTGGGCTAGTGAAAGGGCTATTATTCGAAACAAGAGCCTGAAGGAAGTCAGCAAGCCAGTGTGGGCTTTTCCAATGCATCCCATCTTGGGCAGTTCAATCCCATCTCTCTCCTCCACAGAGACAGATTCAGCCGTCTCCATTGGCAGGGCTTGGGAAATCGAGTGCCTGCAGAACAGTCCTGCCTTGAGCCTTCAGAGCCTTCATTGGCTGCCTGGAGGTGGGAGGGGGGGTGGGGGGCGACAGTGGTTAGCCCCATAGGTGTAATGTCAATGGGGGCCATTCACGAGGCTGGTCAGCTACTTCCTCAGGCTGGGCGTTACAGATGGGCACGGTTCAAGTTTACCACAGCATTCTGAACATTTGGGAACACAGGAAGGGACAGGATTTTTTTTCAAAGTTCTCTTTGTTTTCCCAGAGGGTCCCAGTACAAGGAGAGGAGGAAAACAAAACCAGGAAGACAGCTGAATTGCAAAGACATGATGTGTTCATTGGGGGTGGGGAAGGGGTGACCCTGAATGAAGGCCAATAGCCCTGGGCAAGGGCCCCCATTACTACCCCCCCACCCCCTGCCACAGCTCCTTTCCCAGTGCCACCTGTCCAAATAGGGAAACACTTTTCAAAGCAGGCCAGAGTACAGTCCAAAGTTGGCTCCTCAGTGTGTGTGTGTGTGTGTGTGTGTGTGTGTGCCTGGTAAGCATGATGAACTCTGCCCTCTGGAGAGAGTGGGCAGGGGAGATTAGGTTTCAAAAGGCTCTAGGGGTGGGAATGGCAGAAAAAAGTCTCCTTTTATTCTCTCCCTCCCCCTTGGGGTGTTTGTGTTTCTAAATGGTTCCAGTTCATGTCCTCATTTCATTTCTAAGTTGGAGTTCTCCCCTCCCAAAGTAAACAGAATACAAGGAGGAAGGAAAAGAGGAGAGAAGGAAGAAATGGAAGAGAGAAGGTGAAGAAGAAGAGGGAGTAAAGAAGAAAAGGGAAGGAGGATGGAGACTTAAAAACAGGTTAGATGACAGGGGGTCGAAGTAATGAGTCCAGAGATCTGAGCAGCATCCTTGGCCACAGTCTCTTTCCAAGGATAATCAGGAAGAAGAGGTGTCATTAAGAGTCACATTGAAGGCAGTTAGGGTGGCTCCCTGGATAGCAAACCGGGCCTAGAGACGGGTGGTCCTGGGTTCAAATTATGACTTCAGACACTTCCTAGCTGTGTGACCCTGGGCAAATCACTTAAATGGGTGTCCTAGCCTTTATCACTCTTCTGCCTTGGAACCAATACTTAGTATAGATTCTAAGATGGAAAGTAAGGGTTTAAAAAAAAAGACAAATAAACAAAAATTAACAGGGTCTTAACTTCTGCAATTAGGTTCCTGCCAAGAGCTCAGGGTGACTTTTTTTAAACCCTTACCTTCTCTAGGAAATGCCTGAGGGCACATTTGAACTCAGGACCTCTCATTTCTAGGCCTGGCTTTCAATTCACTGAGCCATCCAGCTGCCCCCAGATCCCTTGTTCTTATTTTTAATATGAGAAATGAGAAACACAGAGACATCAAGGGACAAGTCTTGCACAATGAGAGAGAAGGGATTTGAGTCACCCCAAATTCTCTGACCCCAAAACTGATGTACCACACTCTCACCTCAAGAGAATGAAATATCTCTTGGATAATGCTTTCAGGTCTACTTCTCCTGCCATCACACCTCTGCTATTCACCACCTATATGAATTGGGTCAATAATTTAACCAGTTAACAAGCATTCAGGAAGTACTTAAATTATTCAGAGACAAAAACTAACAGTCCCTACCCTCAAGGAGATTATAGTCCAAGGCAGAAACCTAGGCAAATAAATACAACACAAAATAGATACAAATGAATGGGGAGAGAAGAGGCATTAGTAGCTGAGAGCATCAGGAAGCCCTCATGTTGAAGGTGGCATTGGAGCTGAGTTTTGAAGGAACAAAGGGACTCTAGGACCTAAGAGCATAGAAGATAAAGGAGGACATTCCAAGAAAGGGCAGCCTGTGCAAAGGTGCAGAGGTGGGAGATAGGAATGTCACATGTGAAGAACAAGACATTTTGCTGACAGAAAAGGGCAATGATGTGTAATGAGCATACATGGGTTGGTTGAAGCCAAGTTGTGAAAGGTTTTTAAGTATTTCTGGAGGCCACAGACAACCACTGGAGCTTTTTGAGCAAAGGAGTGATATGACCAGCTCTACACTTTAGGATTATATTGGCATCTATGTGGAAAATGGGCTAGAAAAGAAAGATATTTGAGCTAGGGAGACCAGTTTTTAGTACTCTTCTGCCTTGGAACCCATATACAGTATTGATTCTAAGAGGAACGGTAAGAATTTTTGAGAGAGAGAGAGACAGACAGACAGAGACAGATGGCAAAAGCCCAAACTTGGGTGGTGGTTGTGTGAATAGAAAGGGAAGTAGATGGAAGTGAAATAGTTTATGTAGGTAGAACTGACAAGCCTTCGTAATGAATTGGATGTGGGAGTGGTGGTAAGAGAAGACAAGTCAATTAACCTTTGTGAACCTCAGTTTACTCTTCTATAAAATGAGGGTGCTGGATTAGGTGATGTTTAACATCCTTCCCAGCTCTAAATATGTGATTCTATGAACTCTTTATACATTCATTGGCTTTAGTTCTTTCTCTGTGGAAGGTGTATATAACCCTTACCTTCCTTTGCCCTCCTTCCACATTCTACATCTAACTCTGGAAATAGCAGTCTAATCAATAATGAAAATAGCTAGCATTTAGATAGTGCTTTAAGGCATGAAAAATACGTTACCAACATTGTCTCATTTGATTTTTCTGGGAGGTAGGTGCTATTATTATCTCCATTTCACAGAAGAGGAAACTGAGGCAAATAGAAGTTAAGTGATTTTCCCAGTATCATATAGCTAGCAAGTTTCAGAGGCCAAATTTGAATAGAGTTTTCCTGATTCCATGTCCAACACTCTAACCACTGTTCCATTGTAATAGATGATATTGGCAAACTAATAGACCGTATTATAAGTGCTATAGACTTTCCTAAAGAGGTGACCATAATCCATTGTAAGGCACATACTCATGGAAAGGACAGAATACCCCTAGGGAATGACAGAGCAGACATAACATCAAAATACGCTGCAAGGTTTGAATCCCACCATGTGCTGAATTTTTCTCTGATTGAAAGGCATAATCTCACTGAAGCCTAGGACGGAGAAGAAATACAGTCATGGAAAGAGCAGCTAGGGGCTAAACTAATCAAAGGCATCTGGATTGCTCAAGGGGGTAAACCTATTCTCCCTAAAAAGTTGTATCAATATCTATGCACCGTAATTCATGCAAAGGGACATTACGGAGTACAAGGGATTCTGGATACCATACAGAGGTTTTGGACAGGACCAGGAATAACAACAAATGCCTTTAGAACTTTTCAGGCATGTGAAACATGCAGAAGGTATAATCAAGGACATTTTAAGAGCATAGCATTGGGAGGCAGACCACTCAGCTATATACCTTTCTAATGTATTCAGATTGATTATATCAATATGCCTAAAGACAAGGGATACAAATATGCATTGGTGATTGTGGATAGACTGACTAGATGGGCTGAAGCATGTCCATCCAAGAAAAATGACACAGCAACAGTAGTGAGATTTCTATTAAAAGAGATAATACCTACACATGGCATTCCCGATACCATAGATTTGGACAAGGGATCCCATTTTACTTTCTAGGTTCTACAAGAAATCTACAAGAATTTGGTGATTAAATGCAACTACCATTCATTTTATTGGCCCCAAAGTTCCAGTCAGGTCGAGCGTATGAACAAAGAATTGAAGACACAGATAGGTAAACTCTGTTAAGAAACACACTTAAAATGGACAGTTGTTATGCCTCTTGCTTTGTTCAACATAAGAACTAGACCTAGGACTGACTTGCATATATCACCATTTGAAATGCTATATGGTCAACCACTTTGGCATGGTAGGACAGTAAACAGCTACCATATTTGTCCACGTTAAAAGGGGAACGTGTACTTTATGAATATTTAAAACAGATACAATGTAGAATAGAGAAACTAAGGAAACTGGGCTTGCTTGTGCAAAGAATACCATTAGATTTTTCATTGCATAAGATAAAACCAGGAGATAATGTATATGTCAAGAACTTTAATAGAGAATCTCCTACAGAACCAAGATGGATCGGTCCAACAACAGTCATAATGACAACCCTAACTTCTATAAAGGTTGATCAAAGAGATCCATGGTTCCATGCTTCACATGTAAAATTGCATCATACCCATAATGTTGAGTAGCCTAAGGAAAATAATCAACATTCAATAACAGTCCCTATGGAAAACAAAGGAAAACACACAAAACTACTTATCAACAGAAAGTACAGACAAGAGAGCATTGCACATGTTAAAATGATAACTGGAAAGCACCCCTGAAGCAAACAGAACAGTTCCAGAAAGAAATACAACCAGTAACACAGACAAGAGGAAAATATGCATTTAAAATTTAACTCCAAAGAAAAGCCTCTACATAATATACAAACTCTTTGCCTATAATAATAACAGAAAAGAAAGAAACAATGTTACTTCAAATGAATACATAACTCCATGACCAAATGAATTACATTATATCAAATTCTATCTCCAAGACATAATCTCCTTGTGAAAAATTCAAAAAGATAAGAAAACTTCAAATTCATATTCTTAACAAAATTCTACGAACTTATACTCTTATGCTTACACACACCCATGAAGCTGAATATAAGTAAAGCTTACTTCTATGCATGAAGATGAACACATATAAAGCTTACTTCCATGCATGAAGATAAACACATGTAATGCTTACTTCCACACATGAAGAAGCACTCATGAAGAACTCATAGCTTACTTCCATGCACAAGGGAAATTTCAATCTTACATACATGCACATGTAAAAAATCTTACATGCATGCATGTTCCTGATTGTTCCTGAATTGAAAAACACAGGACTACAATCAAGAGTGACAGCAGACAAGAGTGGCATGCTGACCAGATGACGAAGGACACACAGAGTTTCTACAATCAACATCAAAGGACATGGGAGGACTTTGAAAGTTTGGACTTGTGATCATGAGGTTATGTAAGAATGCTTCATGAATGTTAATATCACATATATGCATACACAGGCTACATAGAAATATAATGTAGGAAGATATCTCATGGAATGGGTAAGTATACAACATATGCATAGTTGAAATATACATAAAAAAGACATAAAAGTCACACTGATATATAAATTTCTGTGGAAAATTCAAACAAACAAAGATATTTGAGTTTGCACAGAAATCAAGAACAATGTATATGGATATACATCTGTAAATCTGTATAAATACAACCTATGTACACATGTAAATACCAATGTACTAACAAACTAACTATATTAGAATAATTTGTTAATGTTCTAAGGACTAACTATAGGGACAGTTTAGGAAATTTGTTCAAAGTCTTAGGGAAGTAGGGACAGACATAAAACTACTTAAGTATAGAAGTTAGATTACATTATAATTGGAGGTTAGCAATTGTTAGTAATAGAAAGTTTTACTTAGTTGAATTTATAGACATTAGGAGATAAGGCAGTTACATATTCGAAATGATATTGAAACTGTTGGAATTGTTTAAAATTGTTACATGAGTTATTATGTCAAAACCATGTTCATGTACAATCCCTATTACCTAAACCATTTTCCTATACCCAAACTTAGCATAGAACTAGACAGACAGAATAGCTAAGATAACTTTAGGATTTGTTATTTTGGGAGGGTAAAGTAATATTTGATATAGTACAGGGTTAAGAATTAGATAGTTAGAACTGCTCATGGGTAGGACAAGCCAATATAATAAAAATGACCATCCTACCCAAACTCATCTATCTATTTAGTGCCATACCCATGGAACTTCCAAAAAATGTTTTTTACTGATTTAGAAAAAATCATAACAAAGTTCATTTGGAAGAACAAAGGATCAAGAATATCCAGGGAAATAATGAAAAAAATACAAAGGAAGGGGGTCTTGCAGTCCCAGATCTCAGACTATATTATAAAGCAGCGGTCATCAAAACAATTTGGTACTGGCTAAGAGACAGAAAGGAGGATCAGTGGAATAGACTGGGGGAAAGCAACCTCAGCAAGACAGTATATGATAAACCCAAAGATCCCAGCTTTTGGGACAAAAATCCACTATTTCATAAAAACTGCTGGGAAAATTGGAGGACAGTGTGGGAAAGATTAGGTTTAGATCAACACCTCACACCCTACACCAAGATAAATTCAAAATGGATGAAAGACTTAAGCATAAAGAAGGAAACTATAAGAAAATTAGGCGAACACAGAATAGCATACATGTCAGACCTTTGGGAAGGGAAAGACTTCAAAACCAAGCAAGAATTAGAAAGAGTTACAAAATGCAAAATAAATTATCTGGAATACATCAAATTAAAAAGTTTTTGTACAAACAAAACCAGTGTAACCAAAATCAGAAGTGTAGCAACAAATTGGGAAACAATCTTCATAAAAACCTCTGACAAAGGTTTAATTACTCAAATTTACAAAGAACTAAGTCAATTGTACAAAAAATCAAGCCATTCTCCAATTGACAAATGGGCAAGGGACATGAACAGGCAGTTCTCAGCCAAAGAAATCAAAACTATTAATAAGCACATGAAAAAGTGCTCTACATCTCTTATAATCAGAGAGATGCAAATCAAAACAACTCTGAGGTATCACCTCACACCTAGCAGATTGGCTAACATGACAGCTATGGAAAGTAATGAATGCTGGAGGGGATGTGGCAAAGTGGGGACACTAATTCATTGCTGGAGGAGTTGTGAATTGATCCAACCATTCTGGAAGGCAATTTGGAACTATGCCCTAAGGGTGATAAAAGACTGTCTGCCCTTTGATCCAGCCATAGCACTGCTGAGTTTGTACCCCAAAGAGATAATAAGGGAAAAGACTTGTACAAGAATATTCATAGTTGTGCTCTTTGTGGTGACAAAAAAACTGGAAAATGAGGGGATGCCCTTCAATTGGAGAATGGCTGAACAAATTGTGGTATATGTTGGTGATGGAATACTATTGTGCTCAAAGGAATAATAAAGTGGAGGAATTCCATGGAGACTGGAACAACCTCCAGGAAGTGATGCAGAGCGAAAGGAGCAGAACCAGGAAAACATTGTACACAGAGACTGATACACTGTGGTACAACCGAAGGTGATGGACTTCTCCATTAGTGGCAATGTAATGTCCCTGGACAATCTGCAGGGATCTAAAAAATACTATCCAGAAGAAGAGGATAAACTGTGGGAGTAAAAACACCGATGAAAAGCAACTGCTTGACTACAGGGGTTGAGGGGATATGACTGAGGAGAGACTCTAAATGAACACTCTAATGCAAATGCCAACAACAGGGAAATGGGTTCGAGTCAAGAACACATGTGATAACCAGTGGAATCGTGCGTCGGCTATGAGAGAGGGAAAGGTGGTGGGAGGGGGGGCGGGGAGGAAAAGAAAATGATCTTTGTTTCCAGTGAATAATGTTTGGAAATGACCAAATAAAATAATGTTTAAAATTAAAAAAAATTAGATAGTTAGAAATATAACAAAATATATCTAAAATTAAAAATTGCTGGTTGCAATTTTTTAAAAGATAAAAAGGGAGCAATTGTGGAGGAGAGAAATTACAAGGCAGCAGCAAGACAAGAAGCTGGAGATTGATCAGCTGTCAATCAAAGGAACATTCCATTTGGAATGTGGCCCGGAAACAGTTGGAGGCAAGAGCCAACTGCTGACTGTTTTGAGGGCTTAGGGCTGATGGTGGTGACTTTGAAGGAAGAAGCTGGGTTTATCTCTGGGACTTGGGATAATCAAGCTGGAAATGGCCTGGCTGATTTGAAGGAAGAAGAAGGAGGACAATAGTCCATATATCTCTCTCTGAATTACTCAGTTTCATGGTAGTGACTAAATTGCCATTTCTATCAATATCTTCCAACCTAAGTCTCAGTGTAGATAATGGGAAAACCTCCAACCCTCTTACCTTCATCCTCTATCTTTCCTGTTTTCCCCAATAAACCCTTATTTGAGATCAAGAAGAGAAATGAGTATTTCCTGTGAAACATCATAGCTCACCCTGAGTGACTTAGAAGGAGACTGAAGAAGGGGGGAAGGGGAAACTGAAAGGGAAGAAGAAGGGAGGAAGGGAGATTAGAAGAAGAAGGAAGGGAGGCATAGAGGGAGGGATTACCTGATCCATTAGTTATCTAGTATCCATCAAATATACCCCCTCCAATATTATCTATTACACCACTTAGCTGTCCAACATTCTTGCTCCCAGCAAGGACTCATCTAGCAGTGTCCTATGGTTCCACTCAACTTATTGTACCTTCTGAGACCTCCACATACCAAAGTGATCACCACTCCTCCATACATGCTGTCTTCCCTTATTAAAATGTAAAGTTGTTGAGAGCAGGGTCTTCACTTTGCATTTGTATTCTTAATACTTAGCATGGAATAACAAACACTTAAAAATCTCCTTTCAAAACAATGGCAGAAACTAGGGATAGACCAATATCTCATCCCCTATGCCAAGATAATGGGTATATGATTCAAAATGGGTATATGATTTAGATATAAAGGGTGCTACCATAAGTAAATTAGGAGACCATAGAATAGTTTCAATAGAATAGATCAATGGAGAAGGGAAGAATTTAAGATCAAATAAGAGATAGAGAAAAGATAAGATAGAGATAAAAAGAGATAAGCTGAAAAATGAATTATTTTTATGATGTTAAATTAAAACACTTAAAAAAACCCCTTCTGCCTTAGTATCAATAATATGTATTTGTTCCAAGGAAGAAGAGTAGTAAGAGTTAGGCAATGGGGGTTAAGTGACTTGTCCAGGGTCACACAGCTAGGAAGTATCTGAGACCAGATTTAAACCTAGGACTTCCGCCTGGCTCTAAATCCACTGGGCTAACCAGCTGCCCCCTAAAACACTTTTGCATAAACAAAACCAACATAACTAAGATTAGAAGGGAAACAACAAACTGAGAAAAAATTTTATAAGAAATTTCTCTGATAAAGGTCTAATTCCTCAAATCTATAAAGAACTAAGTAAAATTTATAAGAATACAAGTCATTCACCAATTGACAAATGATTAAAGGATATAAACAAGCAATTTTCAGATGAAGAAATCAAAGCTATCAATTATCATATGAAAAATATTCTAAATCCCTCCTGATTAGAGAAATGCAAATTAAAACAACTCTGAGGCACCATCTCACACCTATCAGATCGGCCCATAAGACAGGAAAGGAAAGTGACAAATGTTGGAGGGGATGTGGCAATATCAGACACTAATGCATTGTTGGTGGAGTTGTGAACTGATCCAACCATTCTGGAGGGCAATTTGGAACTATGCCCAAAAGGCCATAAAATCAAGCATACCAATTGATCCTGTAGCATCACTCCTGGTCTGTATCCCAAAGAGACAATAAAAAAGGGAAAGGAATTGTATAAAAATATTTATAGCAGGGGGGAGCTGGGGAGCTCAGTGGATTGAGAGCCAGGCCTAGAGATGGGAGGTCCTGGATTCAAATCTGGCCTCAGACACTTCCTAACTGTGTGACCCTGGGCAAGTCACTTAACCCCCATTGCCTAGCTCTTACCATTCTTCTGTCTTAGAACCAATACACAATATTTATTCTAAGATGGAAGGTAAGAGTTTAAGAAAAAATCCTTAAAAAAACATTTATAGCAGCTCTTTTCGTAGGGGCAAACAATTAGAAATTGAAGGGATACCTTTCAATTGGAGAATGGCTATAACTAATGTTGTATGATGATCAACTGTGAAAACTTAGCTACTCTCAGCAGTGCAATGATCTGAGACAATTTTGAAGGACATGATGGGGAATGCTATCTAACTCCAGAGAAAACTGTTCCAGTCAGATGCAGAACAAAGCATGCTGTCATTCACATCAGTGTATTTACTGGTTTTATTTGGGAGTTTTGATTTTGTATGAGTGTATCCTTACAACAATGACCAATATGGAAGAGTGTGTTTTGCATGAAAATACATTCATGTCCCAGATAAAATTGCTTACCATCTCTGAGTGGGGGTGGAGGGTGGGGAGGGGAGGGAAGGGAGTGAGGGAAATAGTTTGGATTTTATTCTTTTGGAAAATGTATGTTGAAAATTATTATTATATGTAATTAGAAAAATAAATCTATCTATTTATCCATTCTCAGCTCTCCTGTTGGGAATTTTATCTATTTCTCTTACTGGTCTATAGAGGTCCCCTTCCTACAACATAAGTTCATGCCATCCTAAAAAATTCCAGATGGAGTTAGACCCCTTGTCCATTCAACTCAGTGTTCTATTCTCTATTAGGGTCAGCTGAGGAGGTAGTTTAGGGATACAATTTCTACCTTAAGAACTTCCGGTTAAGATGGCGGCTTAGAGAAAGCTAAAGCTCAGATCTCCTGAAAACCCTTCCCGACCGATCTCAAACAATAAGCTCCTAAGGCGCCGAAATTCAAAACGATCAACAGCACAGACCCTGGGAACCCTCCTCCTGGACCTGGACCCGGATCAAAAGGTACGGCTCCCCTCAAAAGCCAGAACCCGAGATCACTCGGACCTCAGGGGTAGGAGTGCAGAGTCCAAGGCTCCCGGAAGCCGCAGCCCGGCCGGGCTCAGAGAGCAGAACCCTCAGGGCCTTCTACAGTCCCGGTGAAAGTTACTGCCTGGGGCTTCCGCTGCAGAGAGCTGGGATGGATCCTGCTATCCAAGTCTCAGTGAAAGTCCTTGCCCTAGAGCTTGGGAAAGCTGCAGCCCATCCCCCCCGAAGGCCGACGAAACAGCCTCATGGCCAGCGATTCTGAAGGCAACTTCCGGAAAGCGAGCCGGGGGGAGAGTGGGGCCTCGTGGTCCAACCCTTCCATTCCAGTTCCAGTGAGGCATATTCAGTTTAACCCAGGGAAAACTCACAGAACCATCTGCCCAGGACTAAAGCCTCTGAACACCAGACAGAGACAAGAAAAACTAATCCTCCACATTCAGAAATGGCAAACTCCACAGAACCACAGAAGCCCCAAAATACCAAGAAAAATAAGAAGAAAGGGGCGACTTTGGACACATTCTATGGAGCCAAAATACAAAATACAGAGCAGACAGAAGATAATATAAAAGAAAATGCTCCAAAACCTTCCAAAGGAAATGGAAACTCTCCACAAACCTATGAAGAATTTGAATCAGAAATGACCAAAAAGATGGAAGCCTTCTGGGAGGAAAAGTTGGAAATAATGCAAAAGAAATTCACGCATCTACAAAACCAGTTTGACCAAACTGTAAAAGAAAACCAGGCTTTAAAGGCCAGAATCAGGCAGCTGGAAGACAACGATCATGTAAAAGAGCAAGAATCAATAAACCAAAGCCAAAATACCAAGAAATTAGAAGAGAACATAAAATATCTCACCGACAAGGTGATAGATCTGGAAAATAGGGGGAGAAGGGATAATTTAAGAATAATTGGACTCCCAGAAAAACCAGAAATAAACACCAAACTGGACATGGTGATACAAGATATAATCAAAGAAAATTGCCCAGAGATTCTAGAACAAGGGGGCAATACAGCCACTGACAGAGCTCACAGAACACCTTCTACACTAAACCCCCAAAAGACAACTCCCAGGAATGTAATTGCCAAATTCCAAAGCTATCAAACAAAAGAAAAAATCCTACAGGAAGCCAGAAAAAGACAATTTAGATATAAAGGAATGCCAATCAGGGTCACCCAAGACCTTGCAAGTTCTACTCTGAATGATCGTAAGGCATGGAACATGATCTTCAGAAAGGCAAGAGAGCTGGGTCTCCAACCAAGAATCAGCTACCCAGCAAAACTGACTATATACTTCCAAGGGAAAGTATGGGCATTCAACAAAATAGAAGACTTCCAACTTTTTGCAAAGAAAAGACCAGAGCTCTGTGGAAAGTTTGATACCGAAAATCAAAGAGCAAGGAATACCTGAAAAGGTAAATATTAAGGAAAGGGGAAAATGTTATCTTCTTCTTTTACTCAAACTCTCTTCTATAAGGACTACATTTATATCAACCTATGTATACTAACATGTGGGGAAAATGTAATGTATAAATAGGGGGTAAAGAAAGACCAAATAGAATAATCATTCTCACACAAAGATTCACATGGGAAGGGGAGGGGAAGAAAACTCCTATAAGAAGGAGAGGAAGAGAGGGGGTGGGGGGTTACTTAAACCTCAATCTCAGGGAAATCAGCTCTGAGAGGGAAAAACATCCAGATCCATTGGGATCTTGAATTCTATCTTACCCAACAAGGGTAAGGAGAAGGGAAAACCAAGGGGGGGAGGGGGAGAGGGAGAACAAAAAGGGAGGGAAAGAGAGGGGGGAGGGGGAGGGAACAAAAAGGGAGGGACTAAAAAGGGAAACATCAAGGGAGGGGACAAGGGGACTGTTTCAAAGTAAATCACTGGACTAAAAGGTAGAGCCGAAGAAGAAAAGGTTAGAATTAGGGAAGGCAATCAAAATGCCAGGGAGTCCACAAATGACAATCATAACTTTGAACGTGAATGGGATGAACTCACCCATAAAACGTAGACGAATAGCAGAATGGATTAGAATCCAAAACCCTACCATATGTTGTCTTCAAGAAACACACATGAGGCGGGTTGACACCCACAAGGTCAGAATTAAAGGATGGAGTAAGACCTTCTGGGCTTCAACTGATAGAAAGAAGGCAGGAGTGGTAATCATGATATCTGATAAAGCCAATGCAAAAATAGACCTGATCAAAAGGGATAGGGAAGGTAATTATATTTTGTTAAAAGGGACTATAGACAATGAGGAAATATCATTAATCAATATGTATGCACCAAATAATATAGCACCCAAATTTCTAATGGAGAAACTAGGAGAATTGAAGGAAGAAATAGACAATAAAACCATACTAGTGGGAGACTTAAACCAACCATTATCAAATTTAGATAAATCAAATCAAAAAATAAATAAGAAAGAGGTAAAAGAAGTGAATGAAATCTTAGAAAAATTAGAATTAATAGACATATGGAGAAAAATAAATAGGGATAAAAAGGAATACACCTTCTTCTCAGCACCACATGGCACATTCACAAAAATTGACCATACATTAGGTCACAGAAACATAGCACACAAATGCAGAAAAGCAGAAATAATGAATGCAGCCTTCTCAGATCACAAGGCAATAAAAATAATGATTAGTAATGGTACATGGAAAACCAAATCTAAAACCAATTGGAAATTAAACAATATGATACTCCAAAACCGTTTAGTTAAAGAAGAAATCATAGAAACAATTAATAATTTCATCGAGGAAAATGACAATGGCGAAACATCCTTTCAAACCTTTTGGGATGCAGCCAAAGTGGTAATCAGAGGTAAATTCATATCCCTGAATGCTTATATTAACAAACAAGGGAGAGCAGAGATCAATCAATTGGAAATGCAAATGAAAAAACTGGAAAGCGATCAAATTAAAAACCCCCAGCAGAAAACCAAATTAGAAATCCTAAAAATTAAGGGAGAAATTAATAAAATCGAAAGTGATAGAACTATTGATTTAATAAATAAGACAAGAAGCTGGTACTTTGAAAAAACAAACAAAATAGACAAAGTACTGGTCAATCTAATTAAAAAAGGAAGGAAGAAAAGCAAATTAACAGCATCAAAAATGAAAAGGGGGACATCACCTCTGATGAAGAGGAAATTAAGGCAATCATTAAAAATTACTTTGCCCAATTATATGGCAATAAATACACCAATTTAGGAGAAATGGATGAATATATACAAAAATACAAACTGCCTAGACTAACAGAAGAGGAAATAGAATTCCTAAATAATCCCATATCAGAAATTGAAATCCAACAAGCCATCAAAGAACTTCCTAAGAAAAAGTCCCCAGGGCCTGATGGATTCACCTGTGAATTCTATCAAACATTCAGAGAACAGTTAATCCCAATACTATACAAACTATTTGACATAATAAGCAAAGAGGGAGTTCTACCAAACTCCTTTTACGACACAAACATGGTACTGATTCCAAAACCAGGCAGGTCAAAAACAGAGAAAGAAAACTATAGGCCAATCTCCCTAATGAATATAGATGCAAAAATCTTAAATAGGATACTAGCAAAAAGACTCCAGCAAGTGATCAGAAGGATCATTCACCATGATCAAGTAGGATTCATACCAGGGATGCAGGGCTGGTTCAACATTAGGAAAACCATCCACATAATTGACCACATCAACAAGCAAACTAGCAAGAATCACATGATTATTTCAATAGATGCAGAAAAAGCCTTTGATAAAATACAACACCCATTCCTATTAAAAACACTAGAAAGCATAGGAATAGAAGGGTCATTCCTAAAAATAATAAACAGTATATATCTAAAACCAACAGCTAATATCATCTGCAATGGGGATAAACTAGATGCATTCCCAATAAGATCAGGAGTGAAACAAGGATGCCCATTATCACCTCTACTATTTGACATTGTACTAGAAACACTAGCAGTAGCAATTAGAGAAGATAAAGGAATTGAAGGCATCAAAATAGGCAAGGAGGAGGCCAAGTTATCACTCTTTGCGGATGACATGATGGTCTACTTAAAGAATCCTAGAGATTCAACCAAAAAGCTAATTGAAATAATCAACAACTTTAGCAAAGTTGCAGGATACAAAATAAACCCACATAAATCATCAGCTTTTCTATATATCTCCAACACAGCTCAGCAGCAAGAACTAGAAAGAGAAATCCCATTCAAAATCACCTTAGACAAAATAAAATACCTAGGAATCTACCTCCCAAGACAAACACAGGAACTATATGAACACAACTACAAAACACTCGCCACACAACTAAAACTAGACTTGAACAAATGGAAAAACATTAACTGCTCATGGATAGGACGAGCCAATATAATAAAAATGACCATCCTTCCCAAACTTATTTATCTATTTAGTGCCATACCCATTGAACTACCAAAATACTTCTTCACTGATTTAGAAAAAAACATAACAAAGTTCATTTGGAAGAACAAAAGATCAAGGATATCCAGGGAAATAATGAAAAAAAACACATATGATGGGGGCCTTGCAGTCCCTGACCTAAAACTATATTACAAAGCAGCAGTCATCAAAACAATTTGGTACTGGCTAAGAAACAGAAAGGAAGATCAGTGGAATAGACTGGGGGAAAGCGACCTCAGCAAGACAGTATACGATAAACCCAAAGATCCCAGCTTTTGGGACAAAAATCCACTATTCGATAAAAACTGCTGGGAAAATTGGAAGACAGTGTGGGAGAGACTAGGAATAGATCAACACCTCACACCCTACACCAAGATAAATTCAAAATGGGTGAGTGACTTAAACATAAAGAAGGAAACCATAAGTAAATTGGGTAAACACAGAATAGTATACATGTCAGACCTTTGGGAGGGGAAAGGCTTTAAAACCAAGCAAGATATAGAAAGAATCACAAAATGTAAAATAAATAATTTTGACTACATCAAACTAAAAAGCTTTTGTACAAACAAAACCAATATAACTAAAATCAGAAGGGAAACAACAAATTGGGAAAAAATCTTCATAGAAACCTCTGACAAAGGTTTAATTACTCATATTTATAAAGAGCTAAATCAATTGTACAAAAAATCAAGCCATTCTCCAATTGATAAATGGGCAAGGGAAATGGATAGGCAGTTCTCAGATAAAGAAATCAAAACTATTAACAAGCACATGAAGAAGTGCTCTACATCTCTTATAATCAGAGAGATGCAAATCAAAACAACTCTGAGGTATCACCTCACACCTAACAGATTGGCTAACATGACAGCTATGCAAAGTAATGAATGCTGGAGGGGATGTGGCAAAATAGGGACATTAATTCATTGCTGGTGGAGCTGTGAACTGATCCAACCATTCTGGAGGGCAATTTGGAACTATGCCCAAAGGGTGCTAAAAGAATATCTACCCTTTGACCCAGCCATAGCACTGCTGGGTCTGTACCCCAAAGAGATAATGGACACAAAGACTTGTACAAAAATATTCATAGCTGCGCTCTTTGTGGTGGCCCAAAACTGGAAAACGAGGGGATGCCCATCAATTGGGGAATGGCTGAACAAACTGTGGTATATGTTGGTGATGGAGTACTATTGTGCTAAAAGGAATAATAAAGTGGAGAAGTTCCATGGAGACTGGAACAACCTCCAGGAAGTGATGCAGAGCGAGAGGAGCAGAACCAGGAGAACATTGTACACAGAGACAAACACACTGTGGTATCATCGAACGTAATGGACTTCCCCATTGGTGGTGGTGTAATGTCCCTGAACAACTTGCAGGGACCCAGGAGAAAAAAACACCATTCATAAGCAAAGGATAAACTATGGGAGTGGAAACACCGAGAAAAAGCAACTGCCTGAATACAGCGGTTGAGGGGACATGACAGAGGACAGACTCTAAATGAACACTCTAATGCAAATACTATCAACAAAGCAATGGGTTCAAATCAAGAAAACATCTAATGCCCAGTGGACTTACGCGTCGGCTATGGGGGGTGGGGGGGGGAGGAAAAGAAAATGATCTATGTCTTTAACGAATAATGCTTGGAAATGATCAAATAAAATATATTTAAAAAATAAAAAAATAAAAAAAAACAATTTCTACCTTAAAACCATAGGAAGGACCTCCAAGCAGATCTTGGTTTCTCTTCATAACTGCTTTCAGATTCAGCATCCATGAGTCTTTGAAAGTTTTTTATGGGGAAGTGGCAAGGAAGGGACTAAGCATTTATATAACACCCATGGGCCAGGCATTGTACTAAGCACTTTTAACAAATGTTATTTATTTACATTTCCCTGGGTACTACTTAGGGGAAGGTGAAGAGTAGGTTAATAGGGCATATATTTCTTTTGTCCTTACCTGATATGGAACCTTAGGGATCACCTGTATCAATGCATTCCTTTCTGTTGTCCCTAAGAGTATCTCTGTGAATATCTCTGAGTGAGATATTCTGTGAATAGTGAATATCTCTGAGCATAAGATTGGTGGATCTCTGCCAGATGTGGTTTCCCCTTTTCTTTCTGTAGGTCTTATATTGCCCAGGAGTTGATCAATCCATCCATGGGATCCTCTCAGTTGCTATTATCTCCTTCCCCAACCCTGAATTATATTGTATTTACTTTATATATATTTTTGTTCCTACCCTATAAACAGTAGGATACAGTCTCTAGCTGGCAGTACCATTCAGAGTTGTGTGCTGCCCATACTGAAAAGAGTTTTCCTCCCCTTCTTTCTCATTCCTATGTTCCTCTCTTCTCCTTTTCTTCCTTCTTTCCTTCCATCTATGATTAATATGATTTTAGACAAGCAACTTCACCTCCTTTGAATATTAATATTCCCATGAGGATTGGAAAATGAGTTGATGGCCATGTTATGAGGATGACTGGTTACAGGTTGTTGGCCTAAGTGGAGCACTGACCCTCCCAGACACAATTCTGACCCTTTGCACAGAGGCGGTCTGTGAGGGATTGACAGAAAGACAAGGACCAGGGACACAGACTATGGGTACAGAGGGGCTTTATTCTACATTAGGAACTACTAAAAGCAGTGACATCCTAAAGTTATAGAAGCAAACTACCTGAACAGCTAACTCAAGCTAACATGACAGGAACCTCAGGGACTATGTATTCTAAACCCTGCCCCTTTGTCTTATGTATAAGAAAACTGAGGATGAGAGAAGTTGGGGGATTTTTCTAATTTCATACAGGTATCCAATAATAGAGTAAAGATGTGAACCTAGGTCCTCTGATCCCAGATTCATTCCTCTTTCTCTCTTATGTGCTTATTTCTGGCTACAGCCCTACTCTACTGCCTAACTATAACCCTATCCTCATTGGAGAGCATTTTTTTTTATTATAGTTGAGTACTCGGGCTTCAGATGGGGTTCATAGCTCTGTTTTGAAAGCCCCTACATCTTTCTATACTTGGAAAAGAGGAAATAGAGTTCATTATTTGGAATAAGGAGATAAAAGGGGAGAAAGATGCATTCTTTAACTCCTGGATTCTGTTCCTACAAAAGCAAGTCTGAGAGTAAAGAGCTTCATTTATTTGCCTGAGGTGGGGTCATGGGGCCAGCCAGGGATACTCTAGAGGTTGATAGAAAGAGGTCCTGCCCATAGTAAGATAAATGATTGGGGTGGGGTGGGATACACTCAGAAAGAAGGAAGGCTGTATTGCATTGTGGGGAAAGATGGTAGGGGGCAGTAAGGGGAACCCTGATTACTCTTGGCATATTCCAGGCAATGGTGAATCTTGTCTGGGGGCTGTGGTGGAGTGTAGCATGCCCTTGGCCAGCAATTCCTGCTAGATGGGATTTGGCATCAAATCTACCTGGGCTGGTAGGGGAACTCTGTTCAAGGCCTACTGAGGCAGATTCCTCTAGGCATCCCACAGCTGGTTGGCAGTGCATTGCTGTAGCCTTCATTTTCCTATTTGTTTTTCATCTTGGCTCAAGTACCCAGGGGGTGATCAAATTACTGGCAAAGATAGGAACTAAAAAGGCAGGGCAATCACTGCTTCCCTGTTTTCATAAGCTTAGTTTATATTTTTCCAGGGAACAGAGATCCTCAAACTTAGGAATGGATATTAACCCTCTTGGCTTTGGAGGGTCTCATATACCCTAGCTCCCATCCTTATTTCTTCCCCTCCTTTTTCCTTTCTTCCCTTTCTCTTCTTCCTTTATTCTTTTCTTTCCTTTCTTTTTCCTTTCCTCCTTTATCCTTCCTTTATCTCTTCTTCCCTTTCTTTTTTCTTTCCTCCATCTCTTCCTCCCTCCCTTCCTTCATTTCCTTCCTTCATTCCTTTCCTACTTCTCTTCCTTAAGTCAGTAAATGACCAATATAAGAAAATTAACAAGTGCACAAGATATAAAGATGAATATTAAAGGCAGTCACACAGTAAATAAAAGACAACATTTAGAGAAGACAGTGGAAGCTGGTCGAGTCTGGGAAAAAATTGTGGAATTGATTAGTTTTGACTCAGGACCTTGAAGGATGGGTAGGAGCTTAATAGGCAGAGAGGGCAGGGACAAGGGCATTGCAGGCAGGGGATCAAAATCAAGTGAGTAATGGGTCCCTTGTTATCTTGAGACAGTGAAAGATGTGGGACAGACTGGAGGAAAAATTTTCTTTTCTCTGCCATGGAATAGTGGAGGTAATGATGCTGGAAAGGCAGGGGCCAAATTGGGAGTGCCAAGAAAACCTGGCTTTGTCATTTGAATGTATCCTATAAGCAAAGGGAGGCAGAGAAGGCTCTGGCCAGAGGAAGAAAGTGATGGGTAACTTAAAGTCCTAGAGCATTGTCTCTGGCAGTGACAAGTTGAGTGTTTGGGCTTTGAGTTTGCTGAGAGTAGTATCAAAGTCAGGATTTGAATCCATTTTTATGATTTTTTTTGTGATGGGATTTTTGTATTATACCATGTCCCTTTATATATTTTTGTGTGTAAATATATTTCTATCTGTATATATAAGTATATATTTGGGCAGCTAAGTGGTACAGTGGATACAGCACTAGGCCTGGAGATAGGAAGACTCATCTTCTTGAGTTTGAATCCAACCCCAGACACTTGGGCAACTCACTTCACCCTGTTTGCCTCAGTTTCTTCACATGTAAATGAGTTGGAGAAGGAAATAGCAAACCACTCCAGGATTTTTACCAAGAAAACCTCAAATGGGGTTAAGAAGAGTTGGACATTACTAAAAAAGTACTGAACAACAGAATGTATATACACACATATGCATACATATATATATATATATATATATATATATATATATATATATATATATATATGATTATATACAGAGTATCCCAAAATTTACAGGGCACTTTAATGCTCTGATAGCTTACAATGGCATTAAGATTTTTTAAATAAACTCTGTAAATACTAAAGATATCTCTTCTTTTGTCTGTCTCTTTCCCTTCCCTCCTTCCCCATTTCTCTCCTTTCCCTCTCTCTTTCCTCTCTTCTCCCTTCCCTTACTCTTCCTCCCTCTTTTATCACCTCACTCTTCTCTTCTCTTCTCTTCTCTTCTCTTCTCTTCTCTTCTCTTCTCTTCTCTTCTCTTCTCTTCTCTTCTCTTCTCTTTTCTTCTCTTCTCTTCTCTTCTCTTCTCTCTCTCTCTCTCTCTCTCTCTCTCTCTCTCTCACACACACACACACATACACACACACACACACACACACAAGTAATTTCTTTCTCTGGGTCTCAGTTTCCACATCAGCAAATGAAGTTTTTTATTGAATTGAATCAATGAGGGGATTGAAACTCAAAGAGGTAGTTGTTGGCTATAGGTACAGTACTTTACTTGCCTTTAGCTAAGAAGTAGAGGTGAGACTTGAACTGAGATCTTCTGGGCCCAAATTCCGGGCTCTTTCCATTCTACAGTGAACAGGAGCCCCAACAAAATTAGCTACATTCATTGGACCTTGACCTGATCTTGAATGTTTTGTTGTTGTTGTTGCTTTAACTCAACCAAAGCTTTTCTTTAAAAACAAAACAAATAAAACTCAACAAATATCCAAATCCCAACACAATGACAAATAAACTAAGGAACTAGTCTGAACTGGAGCTCTTCCTATGTATTTGTTAAAATGACTGGACTGAAACAGAAGTGGAACATCAACGTCTTCTCTGTGTTGAGTTGAGGCAACATTTCATCAGGTTGGTGTCCCTGCTGGGAACCCTGACTGGAGCTGTCAAGATGTTTAAATGACTTTGTTCCATCTGGTGACACATACTTGCCCTGCCCTTGAAGGAGAGAGGGATCTCATTTAAATATGATGCCTTTGTTTTAGCCCATAGACTGTTTTTAAATAGGGCTACCAAACATCTCAACGCCTTCATTTTCCCTCAGTGGGTGAGGGAAGCTAGTCTTGGCAGTTCAAGGGAATGGAATTCAGATGTTGAACTCATGGCTGGGAACTCAGAAGAATCACAATTGTAGGGAGACTAGAGGATCATAGACTTAAGGACTAGAAGGGACCTTAGTGATCATTAAGTCTAAATACCTTTACCATTTTACAGATGAAGAAACTGAGGCCCAGAGAATTGAAATGAATTGTCCAATGATAGATAAACCATAAGATTTCATTCTACCTCCTCCTATTTGATTGGCAAATAAACTAAAAAATAAAAATAATCCATATTGGAGGGGCTGTATAAACACCAGGATGGTAATATATACTCTTAGAGAATCTATGGTTTATTCTATCTGTTATGGAAATCATTTTGGAATTTGCAAAAAAAAAAGCCACCAACCTGTTAATAATGTTATAGAGAATAACATAATATTAATTCTCTTCTTTTTCTATTTTGCCCTGAAGTTAGCCCTTGGCACCTCAGTTTCCCCCTATGGAAAACAGATCTAATAGGGCTTGCTTTTGATTGTGCCTTCATTCACTGCTCTTGAAACACACATTGAGGGTTTCTTTTTTCCTTTTCTTTAGGGGGAGAGAGGAAGAGTGGGAAAGGGCAGCTAATTTGATATACTGCTTTGTATAGTCCTAGGAGGCCAAGGGCACTCAATGAAGGTAATGATTGGTGGCCAGATTTTCATTAAATAGCTTGGTGAAATCAGCCTCCAAGGATAAGTGACTCTTCCCCATGTTTTCTCCCATGGGTCAGGGTCCTCCCACAGTTATGTGGGAGTGCTAGATGAGGGTTGGACAGTCAAGTCCATTGATCAAGGTGGATGGATTCCCAGTCCTAAAGCCCCAGCATATTTGGGAAAATGTTCAATAATGAATAGCAATAGAAATGAAAACAATGAGGAAGGAATAATTCAATCAGAAGATTAGAGAAATGAGAAGAGCAAGCAGGCCCCCTCTCATTGCTCTGCTTGGGCAAACAGAAATGTTCAAAGACACTAGTTCAGGGTTATGTGAGCTTAACCCAAAGGGTAAAAAAACAAAGGAAAAAAGCCCATGATCGATAATTTAAGATGGAAGCACCACCCCATAAATATGACGTGAGTGCTAAAAGGTGAATTAGCCTCCCCACCTAGGAAACAGGTCATGCTTTGGAGATATTTATTTAACATCATTCTGTTGACAGATCAATGACATTTTAATGCATTAGAAAGACGGGTGTGATGTAAATTCACTCTCCCAAGACAATATATCTTGCCTACTAACGCAAGCCCAAACCACCTGGTGTTTCTGTGCAACTCTGGCCAGGCTAAAGAGATTTCATTCATTCCCTGTGCAGGGGACACCAAGGTATCTTAGGTTGTTGATTTATCAGGAAGGGACCTGAGAGGTCATCCAGTCGGACACCCTTGTTTTTCAGATGAAGAAACTCAGGCCCAATGAGGTGAAAAAAGTGACTTGACCAATGTCATACAGGTATCAAGTAGAAAACAAGGTATTTGAACTTAGGACCTTTGACTCCAGATTCAGTTATCTTGTCACTGGGTTGTATATTTTATTATTTTTATTTTTAGGAGCAATTGTGATAAAGAATTACAATGATAATAATAAGCAGCACAGAGGCAAAATGGAAAGTTAACAGAATTTGGAGTCAAAAGCCCTGGATTATATTATTATTGTTGTTATTAAGAACAATGGCGATGATGGTGATACCTCCTAGCCAATGTCTAATATTAATGAAATAGTACTTTAAGGTTTACAAGGCACTTTACATATCTCATTTGTTCCTATCAATAACTTTGTCTGGCAGGCGCAATGATTTTCTCTTTTTTACATATGAGGAAACTGAGACTGACAAATTATTTGTCCTGATCAATAAAAATTTAGTGAGTTGTCCAAGTTCATAGAGGTAGTAAGTAACTGGTAATAGAATCAGATTCCAGGACTCTCTTATCAGTCCATATCCCCTCAGTAGGGGGTTTTCAGACCAATTAAATCTCAATTCTGGATCTTTCCCCTCTCCTTCCCCCAACCAGCTACTCAGTTCTCTTAGAGGACAGATAAGGATGAAAGGGGGATGAGTGGTAGAAGGATCAAGAAAAGTAGTAGAAGAAGAGAGATAATATTTCTTTTTCTTTTTAAATGCTTACTTTATGTCCTAGTAACAACTCTAAGCAGAAGGGCAAGAGCTAGGCAAACAGGGTTAAGTGACTTGCTCAGGGTCACACAGCTAGGCAGTATCTGAGGCCAGATTTGAACCTAAAGTCTTCTCAACTCCAGGTCTGGCACTCTGTCCTCTAAGCCATCTAGTTGCTCCTTGGGAGAGAGGATTTCTAATGATGTGACTATATGTTAGGGACATGTAAGGAGAATAATGGCTCTCCACCAACAAGAACTCCAAAGCAGCTTCTCTACTATAGACAGATGCTCTTCCAGGTAAGCTAAGGGAGACCCAGAAAGTCCTGTTTTCATCTTCATTTGCTTCTCAGTTTTTTCCAACATGAATCCCTTACAGCCTTAACAAATAGAGAAAGTATGGAGCACACACGCACACACGCACACACGCACACACGCACACACACACACACACACACACACACACACACACACACACACACACACACACACTCAAGCACACACGCACAGGAAACAGTGTAAACCGCTGTCCATATTATTTCTGTTTTTCTCTGGCCACCACCAGCCCAATCAATGACATTCCTTTCCCTCCTAAACAAACACATTTGTACATTGGAACTGACAGGGGTTGGGGGGGTGAGGAGGGTGTGGGTGGAGGCAGAAAGCCAGGAAATATGGACATTCTGTTCAGAGTAACACATACAGGCCCCAGCGTCTGTCCCCCCACCAGCAGCAAGCTAAGGCTTCTGAGCTCCCATCATTGCCTCCTGTGGCCATTCCTGGAAAAGGGAGGGGGAGAGGAGCTGTATCCAGCCTTCTCCTTGGAACATTTAGTCTCTCAACACCTCCTAGAACTCCAGCCCCTCCTGCCTCCCCCAATTCTCCAACATAAGTTAACTCTTTAGAAATTTTCCTCAGGACAGAGTGTGGCAGAGTAAACTTCTTGGCTTCAGGAAAGACTACAAGTGGATGGATCCAGCCCTTATCAAAATTACTGACCTGTACCTAGCCTGGACCACTGGGGCTTTGACTCAGGATCTTGAACTTGGAGGGCACAATAATACTTGTCCTTCTAATATAAAATGTAATCTAGGGCTCAGATATCTTATACCTAGCCAGGCTAGAAATGAAGGAATGTTATAGCCTGTCTGCCTGCCTGCCTGCCTGCCTGCCTGCCTGCCTGCCTGCCTGTCTGTCTGTCTGTCTGTCTGTCTGTCTGTCTCCCCATCTACCTTCCTATTATTTCACCTATTTACCTACTTACCCACCTGACTATGTGCCTATCTACTTATTTACCTACCCACCTACCTACCTGTCTATCTCTCCATCTGTCCATCCATCTATCCATCTGTCTGTCTATCCCTCTATCTACCTGTTGGTCTGTCCATCAGTCTGTCTGTCTCTCTGTCTGTCTGTCTCTATATCTACCTATTTAGTCTCTCTCAGTTGTCTCTATATAGTTATAATTATAGTCTGTTAGGCTTGGATGTAACTATAGCAATCCCACCCTGTAACCAAAGTTGACCCTACCTATTGGTAGAAGAGTCAGAAGTCCTAGGTTCAAACCTAGACTTTTACTTCCTTGACCTTGGGCATCATGGAATCTCTTTGTTAGTTGGATGAGGAGGTAAGACTAGATTGTATTTAAGGCCTCTTTGACCTCTGCATCTATGACCTTACAATCTTTCATCATAGGAGAATTCAATTTAATTGAAGAAATTTTTATTAATCACCTAATATGAGCATAAAAACTAAGAATAAAATAGCCCTTGCCCTGAAGGAATTTATATTACACTGGAAGGAGGCAATATGTGTACATATAAGTAGATATGAAATATCTACAGAATATTTATCTGTCTATTCATCCACCTATCCGCCCACAAACCCATCCATCCATCTGTCTGTCTATTTATCTATCTTTTGTTTGGGAACTCTAACAACTGGAGGAATAAGGAAAGAATTCTTGTGGGAAATGGCTTTTGAGGAATTTCATTATATCAGGAGATAGATGGTATTGTAGACAGAGTACCAGACCTGGAGTCAGGAAGACTCATCTTTCTGAGTTCAAAACCAGCCTCAGACACTTACTAGTTATGTGAGCCTGGACAAATCACTTAACCCTGTTTATTTCAGTTTCATCAACTGTAAAATGAGCTGAATAGAAAATGGCAAACTACTCCAGTATCTTTGCCAAGAAAATCCAAAATGGGGTCACATGAAGATGGACAACTGAATAACAACAGGGTCATAGATATAGAGCTGGAAGGGACCTTATAGGTCATCTAGTCCAACCCCTCCCCCTCATTTTAAAGATTAGGAAACTGAGACACAGAGTCAACTAGTATGTGTCAGAATTGAATTTCAATCCAAGTCTTTTGACTTCAAATCTGTATGTCTTTTCATCATACCATACACACTGGGTGGCACAGTAGATATAGCACTGGATCAGGGTCAAGAAGACCTGAGTTCAGATCTGGCCGCAGACTCTTAGTAGCTCTGTGACCATAGGCAAGTTCTTTAACCCTCTTTGCCTTAGTTTCCTGATCTATAAAAAAAGCTGGAGAAGGAAATGGCAAAGCATTCTAGTATCTTTGCTAAGAAAACTCCAAATGGGGTCATAGTCAGACACAACCAAATTGGCCAAACAACAATAAATAATCACAAAGATAAGTAAAACTGGCCCTACTTTCAAGGATTTTATAGTTCAGTATGGTAGAGTGTATGTATATAAATATATATTAATATATATAAATGTGGAAAGTACTAAGGGCCATGATATTTGTTAGCATATGTGATGTGTAGTATAAATAGCTAATATAAGATGGAAAGTATTAAGTGTTATGGTCAAAAATGGCCATGAGGAGGTCAAAGGAAGGAAATGTCCTACCTGGCTATATCAGGTAAGGAGGCATCATAAAGTATGGTAGAGGAGGAAATATTAGAGCTTGTCCTTAAATGATGTCTAGGAATCCAATAGCCACAAATCTAGGTGGAAGGAACAGCACACAATATCTAAGGCGAGGCCATCTATCATGGTGGATGAATGGTCCAAGAGTCAGGAAAGCCTGCATTGACATCTTGTCTCTTGTAGTAACTACCTGAATGACCATAGATAAGTCACTTTCTCTCTCTAAAACTCCATTTTCTCAATCACAAAATGAGGACCTTGTACTGATGTCTTCTAGGGTCCCTTTGAGCTCAAAAGATATAATATTATGAAGTCTCTGTGACTCAGTTTCCTGCTCTGTAAAATGAAACAAGCAGGTAGATGTTCTTTGAAGACCCTTTCACTTAAAGTCTATGATCTTTTTGAGGCTTAGTTTCCTTTTCTGTAAAATGAGGGAATTAGACTAGATATCCTCTAGTGCCCCTTCCAGCTCAATATCCATGACCCATTGCCTTTGCTGGGTCTCAGTTTCCTCCTTTGTAAAATGAGGGAGTTGAACTAAATCACCTCTAAGAATCTTTCCAGCTCTAACAGTCTATGACTTAATGATAAGAGTCAAGAAGAGGGCTGGAGCTGCCAGGAAAGGATTTTGTCTATTTATTTCTTGGTTTCCTCTTAGGGCTGACCATCAGTCCAGCCACATTGAGCAGAGAACTGTGACATCATTGAATGACTCTGGCAGGAGACAGCAGGACTTGGTAGGATAAGACATGACTTGAAGGGTTGACAATACTATGACCTCAGTCTAAATAGAGATGGAGCAATCCCTTTATAAAAAGGGGAAGGGCTGGTGGGATGGTGGTGTGGGAGAAATGTACTCTTCATTCATTTTGGAAATTCTTCCCGAGTCTCTCATTGGGGCTTGTGGGAAAGAGAGATGGGTGGAGAAGTCACAGGAGAGGAAAGAAAAGAGTATGAAGGGAACCACCACTACTTGGGTTAGATGAGATCATGAAATCTGTGCATTCCAACATCTGCCAATGGATTTTAATTTCAGAGCTGCCAGCACGTCTCCATCTGGGGATATATTATTTCTCCCATTACAGTGTAAGTAAGATCCTTCATGTCCCAATCACTTTGGCCTTTGCCTCCTCAGCACCTAGCATTTTTTTTGGGCCTTGGCACCCCAACAGGTTTTAATTGAAAATAGGAAAAAATTATCAATAAGATTCTAGTACATAATCTAGACTTGCAATTTTTATAGCTATGGTCTTAAAAGTACCACCCAGAAATAGAAATGCAAAAACAAAACATATGACATCATTTATCATATTATATATATACATATATATATTCATGGGTATGTGATTTGGGTTTTAGGTTTTAAAAGATCACTCTCCAGCAAAAATGAATAATATGGAAATGGGTGTCAAGTGATAACATTTGTACAACCCAGTGAATTGCTTTTCAAATCTGGGAAGTAGGAAGGAAGAAGGGAGGGAGAGAAAATGAATCATGGAAACATGGAAAAATATTTAAAAATAATAAATAATTTAAAAAATAAATCTTATTGATGACAAAAATGTACCCCCCCAGAGCTCCACAAATTAATATTCCTTTAATGCAGAGGTGAAGACTTGGTAGCAAAAATTTTCATGATTCTTAAAATAGAAAGCTTCAAAGATATTACTTTGGAGGCAGCTTGCTGGATCAGTGGATTGGGAGCCAGGCTTACAGACAAGAGATCCTGGATTCAAATCTGATCCCAGATACTTCTTAGCTGTGTGACCCTGGGCGAGTCACTTAACCCCCATTGCATAGCCCCTACCTCTCTTCTGCCTTGGAACCAATATATAATATTGATACTGAGACACAAGATGAGGGTTTTTTAAAGCCAATTTCTTGGGTTTGATTTCATTGAGACAAAAAAAACCCCTCATTTTAAATTCCAAATTTTGTGCCAAAGATTTATTTTTCCTTTACATAGCTTCCAAATTTCTTCTTTTGTTGCCTAATTTGTTTGTCTTCTCAAGCCACTGTTGAGATGACATTGAAGTAATTTTGTCTTCTCTCCATTTGTAAATGTGCCTGGGTTAGATACAAATGTACATAAACACACACACTTATACTTATCTTTATTCTTTCTTAGTTATTACTTATGTATTCTTCATCATTCCTTATCTTTATTTATCACCCATGATTTCCTTCAAATGATAGATTTCAGCTATCGATGTCTCCCATTTTTTATTCATAGCTCAAGGGTGATGGATTTAGGGCTAAAAGGAATATTAAGGGCCATCTACTAAACTCTGTCATTTCACAGATGAGGAAACTGAGGCCCAGATGGCATGAGCAAATATTATTCAATCTCACATGGGTAGTGTCAGAAGTGGGATTTGAATCAAGGCTGTATAATAGGGTCCTATATCTAAAGTATGAAGGTCAATTCTCTTCTCCAGAGGAGCAAACTGAGATTCAGAGAAGGAAAAAACTCACCCAAGGTCACATAGTAAATACCAGAGGTAGAATTTGAACCCAGGTCTTCCTGATTCCAAAGCCATCATAATGACCTAGACTATGTCACACTGTGTCTGAGATTCATGGAGTCCTTTATCAAGCTGTTTGTCTTTCTTTACTTCTCTCTAGTTCATATTCAGTTTCTCTTCCTTGTTTCTGATCTAGAGTAGATACAGGGCAGCTAAGTGGCACAGTGGCTAGAACACTGGAAATCAGTCATCACTGGAGTCAGGCAGATTCCTCACTTCCTGAGTTCAAATTTAGCCTCAAACACTTATTAACTGTGTGACTCTGGATAAGTCTCTTTACCTTATTTGCCTTAGTTTCTTTATCTGTAAATGAGATGGAGAAGGAAATGGCAAACCACTCCAGTATATATGCCAAGAAAACCTCAAATGGGGTCACAAAGAGTTGGGCAAGACTGAAAAATAGAGAGAAAAATTGAGAGAGTTGAGGGGCTTTCAGAGAAGGTTTCAATCGGCACATCTAGATTGGAGTAAAGGTTATTTCCTTAAATGTGAGGCAGGCAGTGCTGGAGGGTTGTGGTTTGGACCCTGACCCAGATTTGATGCCTTGGCCTCCTTACCTGGAGGGAGAGGGAAAGGGAGAAAAGAATCCTCCTGTCCTTGATTATGGGCCATCTTCCCTGAAGTAATTGTGGGCATTTGTTCCAGCCTGGAAACTCTCTTTCCTGTATCATTCCCTGGAGATCAGCCAGGGCAACCTAGATAACAAGGCAGAGAGCCCAAAGGAGTCTATAACCTTTCTGGGCCTGCCAGATACTGAGATGTATCATGAGTTCCTTTACCACCATCCTAGTCCAGGCTCTCATGCTCTCACACCTGGACCAAAGTCTTCAAATGAGTCTTCCCACCTCCAATCTTCCCTTTCATGGGATCATATATCTGGAGCAGAGGTTATCTAGTCCAAGCCTCTCATTTTACAAATGAGAAAACTGAGATCTCAAGAGGTTGGGACTTGACCAATGTCACAAAGGTAGTCAGTATCAGAGGTGGGATTTGAATCCAGCTCCTTTGGTTCCAGAGACAGTGTTATTTTCACTGCATAACATCATCTCCCTCCAAAACCATTCAGCCAGTTTCATCTTCATAATGCTAATCACTTTTCTCCCCTCCTCAGCAACTTGCAATGACTCCCTGCTCCCTAATCTATAGAATATCTATAGAAGAAAATACTATCAAATAAAATCCAAGTTCTTAGATTATAATCGAAGAACTGGAAGGGACCTCCTAGACTATCTACTCCTTCATTTTAAGGATGAGAAAACTGATGCCTAGGAGAACTTGATCAAAGTCACACAGAAAGAAACACCTGAAGCCATATTTGAACCTGGGGTCTCTGACTTTGGATCCAGAATTTTCCACTGTAACACCGTATCTTGCTCTTAGAGCAGGGTTTCTTAGCAGGATATCTACTGCCTACCCCCACCCCATGAGATCAGGGATACTTGGAAAGGGTCTGTGAACTTGGATGGAGAAAGTACATCTTTATTTTCCCTATCCAAAATTTAGTATTTTTTTCCCATTCTGAATGTAAGCAATAAAAATTATTCTGGGAATGGTGCTGCCAACTTCCCAAAGGGGTCCCTGCCACAAAAGAGATGAAGAATTGCTGCCCAAGAGTTGGGGCCCTCACCAGGTTTACCTCAAAGCTGGACAATTTCATTGTAATTCAAACACTAATCAAGGAATCTTTTTGTGGGTATCTCTGAGCTGGAACAGTCCATAGAGGCCATCTATCCCAACATCCTCGTTTTAGAGAGGAGGAGACAGAGGGTCAAAGAGAACTGACCTGCTCAATTGAGCTTGAACAGGTCATGGGTGTCAGAGATGGGCTTCGAGCCCTGACCCTTGTTTCTAAATCCAAGTGGCCTCAAACTCCCTCCCTCCCCCAAATACAGTATTTCCCCCACCGGTCCCACTCCAGTGATGGCTCCAGCCTCTGCCCCCTTGCTCTCTCCTCCCACCTCTGATGGAATGGCTTAATTTCTCCAAACAGAACCTCCATCAACAACAGTTGTTCTTTCGGTGGGCCCCGTGGCCCTCGGCTTTTAAATAGGTGACAGCTGATGGCTTTGCAAACCCCCCTCCCTGAGAAAGAGCCTGGGACGCTGCGGCCCTGAGAGGAAGCGACCCCTTTCACAGTAAACACTTTACAAATGAGGGTGAGGGGCACAGGCAGAGTGTGCAGGGAAGGAAGGGAGAAAAGAAGGGCGAGGGGGGCTGCAGGCGAGAGAGGCAGTCACAGGAAAAGGAGGGTGTGAGAAGAGAGGATGGGGGGCGGCCGGGGGTGGGCTGGCTTGGCAGCGGAAGGCTGCGGCTTTCAAAGCCCTCCTTTTGAAAGGAAGGAAGGTTAATCACTCACTGCGGCGGCGAACAACCAGCTAGTGACTTCCCTCAAAATTCCGGGGTGAGCCGGGCTGCGGAATGTATGGGAAGCGTGGGAGAGAGAGCCCCTGGGGAGAATAGGCCTGTGTTTGTGAGGCTGGGGGAGGGGACACTGGGGACGGCGGCGGAGGCAGCGGTGCAGCCTCCATGAGACCCTCTCCTCCAGGGCCTGCTGGGGCTCTATTCTCCCCGGGCTCTGCTGGGTCCCTCACTGCTCACCGATGCTCCCAAGGGCATTCCCCGGGGGAGGTGGGGAGCAGCCAGGACTTAACTGGCCTGAGCGCCAGCTCTATATGGGCTGTCGGTGTCTGGAGAGAAAGCTAGGAGCCCAGCAGCATATATGTGGCCTCAGAGATTGAGAAGTGTGGAGACAATGGCGAGTCCCTTGAAAGCCACGATTCTCTGTACATGCACGCACATACGTTTTATATATTTGATCCAGGCGGATTTCTACATGCATATAAACACAAAACCTATTTAGACACATGACTGTATGGCCCTAGATGTACATGTATGTATACACGTGTATATGCACATATGCATTTCCTACATTCACATGTATATACATGTTATATAGAATCATAGGCTCATTGATTTCTATATAATCCATTTAAATACATTATTCTATATATACACATTATATATTAAGTAGGCTTATACATATGTGCATAAATACACACGTGAATCTGTTTAGACACATGATCCTATATTCACAGATGTACATATATGTGTGTGTGTGTGTGTGTGTGTGTGTAACCATAGGTTCATAGATATATAATCCATTTAAGTCCATGATCCTCTGTAGTTACACACATATAGGGAGACAGCATTGAGTTAGGAGTCAGAGGATCTGTGCTTGAATCCTAGCTCTGTATGACCTCTCTGGGTCTGGTTTAACTCATTTTATATCTCTGTGCGAATACTCACACACACACACACACACACACACACACACACACACACACACACACACACCTTTCTTTCTCTCCATCTATCTCTCTCTCTCTCTCTCTCTCTTGATCTATCATCCATTCATCTCTATCCATCTTTCTCTATCTCTCTATTCATCCATCTCTGTCACTCTGTCTGTCTATATGTCTATATCTATCTAGTCTGTCTATCTGTCTATCTGTCTAGTCTATTTGTCTATCCATCCATCTATCCACACACATATATTCATACATATATACACATAAATCTGTATATATACACATATATAATCATAGGTTTGTGGAATTTTATACATATAAATATATATGAAATCCATTTAAATACATGACCTTATTATCTTATATGTATATACATATGTATATGCATATAGATACATATACATATAGACAATAGGCTCATAGATGTGTTTATGTGTTTGTATATACATATAAATACACACACACACACACACATATATATATAGGCTCCTAGATTTAAAGCTAGAATAGACCTTTGAAGCCATTTACTCTTAGTATCTCATTTTACAGTGGAAGAAACTGAGGGCCAGGGACTTAAGTAACTTGCCTTGGGCAATTCAAGTATTAAGGGGCAAAGCTAAGAGTGGACCCCAGGACCGCTGACTCTAAACCAGTATTCTTTCCATTTAGCATGTTGCTATCCTTAAGGAAGGCAAGTATGATTATTCCCATTTTACACAGATGAGAGAGTTTAAACAATTTAATGAGAGTTGCACAGCTAGTGAGTTCCAGAGGAGGGATTTGAATGCCGGTTTCCAATGAAGATCCAGTGCAGTATTCTTTCTTCTGACTAAGAACTCAGAGATGGACTTTGATCTGTGTAAGTTGAGTCAGGCTATACACCAATGACGCCATTGCTCCTTGGATTCTTTGGAGTTGAGTTCAGGTTGGGGCAAGAGCACTGGATTGGGAGTCAAAGAGCTTATAAGCTTGAATCTCAGCTCTGTGTGATCTTAGGCAAAAGGCTTTCCCTCTCTGGGCCTGGCTTTAACTCCTCTGAAAGATGGTGGGGTTGGACAAGAAGGTCTCCTGGATCCAGATTTCAAAGTAAATATTTGGTCTACATTTCTCTCGATAGAAGGCAGATGTCCTCTATAGGTAGAGAAGTTGAGACCCCCAGTCTAACTGTGACTTGCCCATGGTCACCCAACACCTGAGTAATGGAGGAGAGGCTAGGACCTTCAGCTCATCTATGGCATTGCACAGATAATCCTGGAGGAGGAAAGCATTAGCACACTGTCATATTGTGTGTGAAACACTCTCATATGATAATGCCTCTTTGTGACTCTTTGTTTCTGTTTTTGCTTGGGCGAGAGTCTAGACTGACCTAGGTGTCCTGGGATCCGGGCTAGGACTTGAATCCCACACCGTACATTTCTGCTTCTTTGACATGTTGAATCAGGAAGTCCTGGGTTCAAATTCCACTTTGACATTTACTGTGTGATCCTGGATAAGTCATGTCAATTCCCCAAATTTGAGGTTCCTCATTTTATAAATGTTGGGGGGTTGGGCTAGATTGCTTTGACAGTTCTTGCCATTAAGCATTAACTCTATGATCCCACAGTCCTTTGAGCCTTCTAGTTTTATCTTCAGTTGTTTCAACTCATGTTTTACTCTTTGTGACCCCATTTGGAATTTTCTTGGCAAAGATACTGGGGTGGTTAACATTTTCTTCTCCAACTCATTTGACAGATGGAGAAACTGAGGCAAAAAGGTTAAGTGACTTGCTTAGGGCCATATAGCTAGTGTGTAAATCTGAATTTGAATTCAGATCTTTCCTGAGTCCAGGTCTGTTGCTCTATCCATGGTACCACCTAGCTATCCTCAGACAACACTTAAAAAAAGTAGCAGAAAACTTCTATATGGGTGATCACCCCTTCACACCTTATTAATGTGATTTTGAAAACAGAGAATGTTGGCTTATTCCCAATTATTGACCACAGGAGCATATTAAGTGTTTAACAAATGCTTCATTCATTCATTCACTAATTCATTCATTTATTCTAGGAGACCAGGGTTAAGTCAAAGGCCACCAGGAGGCACTCTGGTATAGGGGAAAGAGTGATGGATTTAGGAGCTCTGGGAATTTGTCCTGACCTTGCTACTCACTAGTAGTGGCATCTGGGGCAGCTTCCTCCCTCTGCCAGGCCTCCATTTCCTCATTGGCAAGTTGAAAAAAATCAGAGGATTATAGATTTAGAACTGAAAGAAACTTAGCTCAGCCCTGTCATTTTACAGATGAGGAAACTGAGGTCTGCAGAGGTGATATAACTTGATCAAGGTAGTGATAAAGGCAGCATTTGAACTCAGGTCTTCTGACTCCAAAGTCAGTACACTTTCCATTGGTCCATGAGGATGGTCATGATGGTAGTCTTTTCCAGTCCTAGGCCACCGATCCTTTAATTCTATCACCAGATAATTTCTAAATTCCTTTCCAGCTCTAAGCCTCTGATCTTATAAGCCCCTTCTTCCATCATGAGACCCATATTCAAGGTCAGGTTCATGCTGATCAGGGAGTGAGTCATTTGAGCTCTCTAATGACTTGGCCAGAGGAAGATGGGAATCCTTCTCTGCCCCCCCCTTCTTCCATTACAAATTCATCTTCTTTTGATCTATAGTGAGCTCCTTAGGGGTTCAATATCCAGTGGCCCCAAGGGTAAGGCTTGAGATGGGCAGAGAGACAAGTAAGCTGTCCAAATTGCCTTGACTTTAATTCTTCTGGAAGGGCCCTGGATCAGCTTCCCCTCACACTCCCCTCAATAGAACTGGCAACTTGGCAGCTGCCTCCACACCTGAGAGGCCTTCAAGGAGTTGGCATCCTTTCTTGTGGGAGGCTGAGCAGGTGGAGAATTTGGACTGAGTTAGGGCCAGTGCAGATGTCGAAGGCCCATTGGAGAGGGCTGAAGCCACTGCTCTTTGGTTTTTCCTTCCAATACTAGCAGGGGGTGATGTCTAATGAGGAATTCTAAAATGGCCATGTCCCAAAAAAGTAGCCCTTTGTGGCCCCTTCTCCCTGCTTCCTTTGGCATTTCCATCATCCTGGAGCATCTCTGGGGGATGAGTGACATCTTGGGGCCTGGCTCTCCCTCCTCCCTTCCTGCCCACCCCTTGGTGTCATCACCTCTGTCCACTGTCCCGGGCTGCCCTGCCAACGGCTGCCTGAGAACCACAAGGCCCAGGAGAGAAAGGCACTCGCTGGGGCAGGTCGGCTGAGACTCAGCCCAGCAGAGAATGGGCCCGGGAACAAGTGGAGGAACTCCTGGCGGAGGAAATGATTCAGAAGCCTACTATGGCCTGGCTCTGACTCACAAGACTTCAATGGGGGAATTGTCTGGGGAGGCTGAGAATACCAAAGCTCCTTTCTTTGCTGTCTTTCCCCCTTTTTTTCTTCCTCCCTCCTCTCCCCCTCCTTGGCGGCATTGTGCAACCAACCCAGCTACTCAAAAACATGTGTTTCTCATCAGCAGCGTGAACAGCAGCCTTTGAGAATTCAGAAGTGAACCACGAGTGAAAGGGAAGGATCAGAGAGAGGGAGCGGGCTCAGCCACAGGGGGGCCTTTCCCCTGGACTTGGGTCATTGGGCTTGGGACTGAGAGCCTCGATTTTTGCATTATCTTTAAGTCACCTCCAGTTCTAAGGCCCCTTCCAGCCTTGACATCCCCTGTTCTCAGGCCCACTTTCTCTCCTTCCTCCCCCACCTCCCATTCTCCCATTCTCTTGTGCATCTGAGGTTTAAGTTAGGCATTATGCCTAATATAGATTCCCCATTGTCCCCAATACACACACCACCCTTCTCCTCCAGGAGCTCCCATTATTTTCTGCCAGACAAAAGAGGAAGACAGAGAGAGACAGAGAGGATCATACAGTGGTCAGTGCATAGTGAGCGCCGTATGAAAACTGTCTGGCCACCTGAAGAATAACAAAATAGGAGAATCCTTTTAGACAGACAGACAGACAGACAGGCGCACACACATATAGCCAGCAGGGGTAAGGGATTCGCCTAGGCTCATACAGCCACAAAGTGATATAGGTCGCCATTTGAGTACACACGTGTGTTGACACCTACACAATTTTTAAGTATTGAGCAGATAAGGACTGAAGATCTAATAACACCCAGGCTCACTAGCACTGAATGAGCACTCGGGGAGAATGGAAAAATCTTCCTAGCAAGGGGGAAAGAATGAGAGTTATGGAGGCAGATCAGGGCTGAGCCCAGAGCCTCTTTATCACTAGGACATCATTTGTTAGGGGTTATCGACCCTCCTAGAATTTGGCAATCTGGAAGTTGGGAGGAATCTCAAAGGTCTTACCCTAAGCAGGCTTCTCTGGGCACATTATAATGCTGGCCTCCCAGCCACGTGCAGGGATTTGGGACTGATGGGGCCCAGAATTGTCATGGGGTATAAAAGAATTAAGCAGGTGGTGGAAGAACCAGGGAAGAGAGAGAGAAGGGCAGGGAGAGACAGAGACAGAGACAGAGAGACAGAAAGGGAAGATAGAGCAGGAGGAAGAGGGCAGGAAAGAAAGAAGGAGAGGGGGGAGAGAGAGAGAGAGAGAGAGAGAGAGAGAGAGAGAGAGAGAGAGAGAGAGAGAGAGAGAGAGAGAGAGAGAGAGAGAGGAGGGAGGGAGGGAGGGAGGGAGGGAGAGGGAGAGGGAGAGGGAGAGGGAGAGGGAGAGGGAGAGGGAGAGGGAGGGAGAGAGAGCGAATGTGTGTGTGTGTGTGTGGGCTAGTATTGACTAAATGAACAGGACGGTCCTCTGCAAGATGGGTTTTGAGTGATACTATATGTAGATATGTAGATAATATATGTAGAATCCAGTGGAATTGCTTGTCAACTCAAGAAGGGGGGAGGGAAACAACAAGAATCATGTAACCATGGAAAAAAATTAAATTAAATTTTTAAAAAGACTGTCCTCAACCCAGCAAGGTCAGGTACCCAATTCCATAGGTCTCTTGAAAATCATTGGAAAAGTCAGAGGAAGGGAAAAGAGACAAAAGGACAAGGTAGCAAGTAGCAGGCAGGAGGATGGAGGAAATGAGATAACCCTGATTACCTAGCCATTTACATTCTTCTGTCTTAGAATCGATACTTAGTATCGATTCTAAGACAGAAAGTAAAGGTTTAAAAACAAAATAAAGGGTACAGGCTGTCTCCTAAGACCTTGTATTAGAAGTTTAACTTTGTTGCTTTCAAAGCTATCAGGCTTGTCTGGACATCTTTCTCTTCTATTTTATTTTTGGCATTAAAAAAAAAAAAAGGAATGCCATGCTGGCCCTTTTTTTCTTTCTGTTTTTTTAATGTCAGAATTAAGGAACATCAGAGCTAAAAGAACTCTCAGGGGTTATTGGCCAAAGTCTTATCTTTTTACAGATAATGCCCACCCCCCATCACTAACAAAGGATCATTCAATTTTCCTTTGAAGATAGTCAGTGAGGAAGAGGTCCCACTTTTCATTTTGTTAGTGTTATCATTGTTCAGTTGTTTTCAGTCATGCCCAATTCTTTGTGACCCTCTTCAGGGTTTTCTGGGCAAAGATCCTGGAGTTGTTTGCCATTTCCTTCTCTAGCTCATTTTACAGATGAGGAAACCGAGGCACAAAGGCTAAATTATTTGCCCAGGGACTCACAGGTAGTAAGTGTCTGAGGCTGGAATTAAATTTAGGAAGATGAATCTTTCTGACCCCAAGCCTGGAGCTCTATCTACTATGCCACCTAGCTACCATTCCACTTTGAGACAGCTATAATTATTAGGGAGTTTTTCTTGTCCTTGAAACTAAATGTGTCTCTTTTTAAAAAAAAAATCTCTGACCTTCCACCTCAGAATCAATACTACATATTGATTCCAAGTATATGAGGTCTAATTTGAAATCAAGACCTCCTGTCTCTAGGTCTAGCTCTCAAAACACTGAGCTACCCAGCTGTCCCTTCCCCAGGGTAGCCCTTTTAAAACTTGAAGACAGGTATCACATCTCCCTTGAGATTTCTCTTCCCCCAGTTAAATATCCCCAGGTCCTTCCTTCATTCAATCCTTACTTATTGCATCATATAGTCTCAGAGTTAGAACTGGAGCCAGCTCTATCTGGCCAGCAAGAGCCAATTGTTAAATTTTCAGTGTGAACATTCACGACTTGGAAATGAGCAGAAGCTACACATTAGGGCATTGATGGGTTTGCTTTATTGGTTTTCTAGAATTAAGAAAGTGATGGAGAAAATGTTCAAAGTGTAGCTGAAACGTAACAGAATAGTATATTGTGTGTATACATGTGTGAGAGTGAGGCGAGCTAAAGCGTTAGGGAGTGACGATGGAGCTCTGAAGTTACACATTCAGAACCAGATGGGAGGCTAGCAACCCTTTGGTATATTTGCAAAGATACCTTCTAGGCTGGGTTCCCCCGACTTCCTCCTGCCCTTTAGGGTTGTTTGATTGGAGCAGCCATGCTGGAGAGAGGAGGAAGGATGGATTCTCTGAGAGGCAGCCTACCACAGTAGCTAGAGGTAGGGCATTGTTTTTGCCCTTTTGTTCTTTGGATTTGATTTTGTAACAACAGAATTGGGCCATGGTAAGAAATTACTATGTTTCATTTTGAAAAAGCCTACCATATTTTACAGAAACAGAATAAATAAGAGTTTTAAAGTTCAAAAGTGTATACACATATTTATAACAATAACTGAATTCGAAGGAATTAAACAATGCTGATATGTCCATGAAGAAAAAGATCTGGGTGAGGAAAGGCACTTCATTCCATCACAGGATATTAAGGGCATAATTATTGTTAATGGGCAACCAAAGCTTTAGATCTTGAGGGAACAATCTTCTTTTAGATATTTTTTTAATGTTTCTTTTTAAAAATTTTTCCATGGTTCTATGATTCTTGTTGTCTCCTTCCCCTCTTTCCTCCCCCCTCTCAGAGTTGACAAGCAATTCCACTGGATTTTACTTGTATTTGGGTACATATTTGATGGATTATTATAACTACTTGGGCAGTTGGGGCATTCAATTCCCTAACTCCAAACACTATAAAAAAAGTGTTGTTGGGCGCAGCTAAGTGACTCAGTGGATTGAGAGTCAGGCCTAGAGACAGGATGTCCTGGGTTCAAATTTGATCTTAGATACTTCCTAGTTGCATGACCCTGGGCAAGTCACTTTTGCCTAGCCCTTATCATTTTTCTGCCTTAGGAACATTATACAGTATTTATTCTAAGATGGAAGGTAAGGGTTCCCCCCCCCCAAAAAAAAAGCATTGTTATGCTACATTTTGTTTAAAAAAAAAAACAACCAAAAAACCTGCCATGTTCTACAGAAATGGAGCAGGATCTAGGAAGTCCTAGGTTCAAATCCTGCCTTAGTTGCATACTAATTGGGTGACCCCTGAGCATATCATTAACCTTTCAATGTAGGCAGCTAAGTGGCACCCTAATACACAGAATGCTTGGCTTAAAGTCAAGAAGATACCTTCCTGAGTTCAGATCAAGTCTCAGACACTTACTAGCTGTGTGACCCTGAGCAAGTCACTTCACCCTGTTTGCCTCAGTTTCCTCATCTATAAAATGAGCTGGAGAAGGAAATGGCAAACCACTCCAGTGCCAAAGAAACCCCAAATTTGTTCACAAAGAGTAGAACATGACTGAAATGCCTCAATAAAACAGCCTCTAACACTGAAGGTTTCAGAGGAAGTGCAGATTTGCATTGGTAGAAAGGTTTTCTTCACTGGGAGTTCCTTACCTCAATGAAATCAGAGGATAAACACATGCATACCTACACAGAGATACCCAAGATTAAAATGTGATTTAGTGGAAAGACTGTGTGAATAGAAGACTAATGTGGATTGAGAGGCCAGTGCCCATATCTATTCATCCCTCTCTCCCCCAGCAAATTTAAAGGTATGCCAATGACAGTTAAAGGTTAGAAACACTTCCCTGGCCCCTGTCACTGCCATACTTTCTACAGGAAGTAGCTCCCCCTCCTCTTTTCTCTCCATTAATCCCAGGGCTGTGGGGAGGGTGATGTTAAGTTAAGCAATTGACAGAATAACAAACACACCTAGTAGATTCAATAATGTCCCTTTTTTTAGCCTTCCATTCCTCTCCCTTTCCCCAAGTATGGGAGAGATCATATAGAACAAAATCTTTAGTCTGCTGGTCTTCTTAGCAAGAGACGGGGCAGAAGGGGAATTTGGCTGCCCAGTGGGCTGGCATCCCCTAGCCTTATCACCCACAGAAATGACATAAAAAGCTATCCACTTCCGTAGAAGGATAAAGTCCAAAGGTAGACTGAAACATACTAGTCTTCACTTTATTTCCTCTCTGATTTTTCAATGTGTCTTGTTTCACAACACGATGACCAGGAAAACACGCATTATATGCTAATATATGTGCAATTTATGTCATATTCCCTGCCTTCTTGTGGAGGGGAGAGAGATAGGAGACGGGGGCAAAATGAGACAGATTTTGGGACATAGCTAATGTGAGAATTGGTTTCTCTTGGATAAGCACATTTCTTATAATTTCTTATATGTTTATAATAAATTATATATATCATATTGCTATGATGTCTATTATATTATGATATATATGAATAAATGGTAACTAAAATGGGCATGGGAATGCTAAGGACTAGGTACGTCCTGGCCCAATGAAAGGTGAAAAGGGGATGAAGATGGGGAATAGAGGAAGAAACTTTCATTTCTTAAGTAATCTGTTTCTTCTCTTGCTGTAGATAATATTCCATCAGTACCTCTCCCATTGAATCCTCCAGGGTTTTGGGCACCATACAGAATATGTGAAAAGCACTGTCCTTGCCAAGCAAGGTGTGTCAAGGAAAAGGGATGCCATTTATCTTCAGGGCAGGTCACGTGTACTGGCTAAGAACTGGGTGACAGCCAGAAGATTCCAGACTTGTAGGCACCTGCAAAATTTATCTGGGCATCTGCTTGGGTGATGCCACCTTGCTCCAATGGGGAGGTTCCCTTGTGGGCAGGAGCCTAGAGTAAGTGGAAAGGGCCTGGGTTCTATTCCAAAGTATCAAATGAGTTTTTGTCTCTGAAATCTAAAGGCCATGGTGGTCACTTTTCCATCTTCTTTTTAGCCCATCTCCTGGGAGATGCTAAAGGCATTTTAAGGCAAAGGATCTGACATTTCTATTGGTAAAGTTAATATTTTTCAGTGAGCATTTTTACTGGTTGGTCCCCCTGTCTGAAATGCTCTCCCTTCTTTTCCATAGCTCCCTTTAAGACAGCTCAAATCCTAACTTCTGAAGGAGGCCTTTACCTTCTTCTCATCCTCCTCCTAGGTCTTTCCCTTTGAGATTACCTTCTACAACAGAGAAATGATCTCATAAGGCACAGAGGACTGGGGTCAAGTGTGTTTGGTTCCAGTAAGTAAGGAATACAGGGGGAAATTTGTAGGGACGTGCAAAGGGTATATAGATGGTGGACTTTTTGTCATAGTCAAATAACTATCTGTGGTCAAAATTGGGACAGGAAGGTGGCGCAGTGAATAGAGTTACACTGGGATTAGGAATATATGAGTTTAAATTTGGCTTCAGACACTACCTCTGTGATCCTGGAAAGTAGCTTAACTTTGTGTGCCTCAGTTTCCTCATCTATCAAATGAACTGGAGAAGGAAATGTCAAACCACTCTAGTGTCTTTGCAAGAAAACTTCAAATGGGATCACAAAGAGTTAAACAAGACTGAAAAATGAAAGTACTTAAAGTTCTAGCTCTTATCCTCTTGGAAGAGAAACATAAAGAAACTAAAGGAAGATTACCCTTCAGGTTGTCAGGGAGAGGGCTTTTTTTTTTTTTTTTAAATCTAAGAGCTCCAAGAGTCTGGATATTTTATATCCAGTTTTTTGCTTTTGATATCAGATCTCACAAGACCAATAAAGTCAAGTCTAGGCTATATACCAACCAAAGGACTTCTTAGTCTAATCAAATGTATAAGATGGTTCTCTTTTTTATTAGCTATATTCCATTATCAATCACTGCTTAGCTAATCTTTGGTTTTCTTTCTTCTCTCAAGAGAACTGTGATGTTCCCCAGCCAAGGGAAAAGCTCTGGTCAGTAGAAAGAACTCTAAAATTGGAAAAGAATATCTAGATCCTAATCCCAGCTCTGTTCAATATTTCCCTGGTATACTTGGGAAGATCCCTCAACCACCAGGCAACTGAACCTCAGCTGGTTCATCTGTAAAATGAGGGACTGAGACTAGATGGTCTCTAGGTTCCCTTCCAGATTCAAATTTGGGGTCCTGGGATAAAAAAGAGGAGAAAAAGGTGTGAAGACAGAGGAACCCTCTTATGTCAGGAGGAGGAAGAGTAAGAGAAGAAAAGGATCATGGATAATGAGCAGGAAAGATTACCTTAGAGGTCATCAGCCAGATGAGACTCAGGGATATTGTGCCTGCAAATAGAATGGGGATTACATAGACAAGTTCTTGGCCAGGGATGGAAAGTACATAAATGAATTGATGCACAGTGAAATAAGCAGAACCAAGTGAACAATGTACACAGTAACAGCAATATTGTGGAATGATCATCTGTGATAGACTTTGCTATTAGCAGCAATGCAATGATCCAGGACAATTCTGAGGGACTTATGAGAAAGATGCTATCCACATCCAGAGGAAGAACATTCTGGGAGCAGAATAGCAGAAGGAAAGCATATGGGTTTTCACTTTATTTAATTGGGTTTTTATTTGGGGGGTTGAGTTTTATATGAGTATTCTCTTATAGCAATGAATGATATAGAAATATGTTTTGTATGATAATACATGTATAACCCAGATCAAATTGCTTATTATCTCCAGAAAGGGGTAGGGTAGTGAGGGAGGGAGACAATTTGGATCTTATAACTTCAGAAAAGTTATGTGGAAAATTATTATTACATGTAATTGTAAAATAAAATATTTTTAAAAGAAACCAAGAAAAAAGTACCTAAGGAGAGCTAGAAAAGTTTATATATTTTAACGAGGTAGATACCATAGAGAGCTGCTGCAGTGTTGGAAGAGAAATTGCAGTAAGGATAGCCAGTAATTCTCTGGAGACAAAATTATAGAAAAGAAGATATAAAATCCATGGCTTCTGATATCCATACTCAAATACATAAAGTAAGACTAGAATATGTCTCTGTAAATGAATATCTTAGCTAAACATAACAGGATAAGGAAATTAGCATCATATAGGAAGAAAATGTAGTCATATAAAGAAATATAATAAAAAGAGGAAGGGATGATGGTGGGAAATATTTGGGAGGGGACAGCTAGATGGCTCAGTGGATTGAGAGCCAGTTCTAGAGATAGGAGGTCCTGGGTTCAAATTTCACCTCAGACCCTTCCTAGCTGTGTGACTCTGAGCAACTCACTAAACCCCCTGCCCAGTCTTTAATACTCTTCTGCCTTGGAACCAACACACGGTATTGATTCTAAGATGGAAGATAAGGGTTATTTTAAAAAAAAATTTGGGAGGAAGAAACCAAAGTGAATCATGTTGTCAGAGTATGGCACAGACCATCCAGGCAGAAGGAAGAAATAGATGAAGAGTTTAGGTAAGAAAAAATAATTCTGGCATGAAGGCATGCTAAAGTAATAATGGGAAACTTCTTTATTTATTATACCAAAGTAGCTATACTTTTGTTTTATGTGTGAATTGATATTTTTGGTTGTTTCATTAAAAACTATATTGTATTATTCCTCCTTCCCCAGTCATGTTTCATGGATAACATTGTTAATCTTCCTGTTTTTGTGGGAGCTTTGTATGGGACTGAGTAGTCTATGGGACCTTGAGAGAAAAAGTTTTAGAACCCCTAACCACTTTAGTAAATAGGACCTTTGATTCTCTCTATATGTAGTACGATATGGCTTAAGTCAACCTGGTAAATAACTGGATTTTTTTTACATAAAATTGAGGTTTCTTCAAATGTACAGTTAAAATATAGAATGACTATAACTCAGAGCTTCTCCTGTGTGGATTTTTTCATTAAAATTGGAGTTTTTTAAAATTCACAATTGAAATATACATATTTTTAATATTAACTTAAAAATTTTTTCTCTAATTAGCTGTAGAAACAATTTTTGACAATCGTTATCTGACATTTTGTCATTCAGATTCTCTCCCTCCCTTCCCTGCCTCCTTCCCAGGGCAGTAAATAGTCAAATATAGATTATACCAGTGCTGTCACTCAACACAAGAAATATAGATTGTAGAAAATCTAGCTTGATTGTAACTTTCTCCAGTTGCTGATAGGTTGAGATCAGCCAGTTCTGTAAGATTGCTAGATTTATAGTCAAAGGCCCTATTTTCCAATGTTTATCTTTGACATTTGGAAGAGTCATTTAACAAATGTCTCTGGGCCTTAGTTTCTTCATCTGTAAAAAGAGAGTTGGACTACATTAATTCTAAGGTTCCTCCTTTCTGTTCTTTAGGGGAGAGACCTTGTGAGATGGGGCAAATGGGCCAGTAATTCAGGGAAGTGGAGAAGGGAGTAGGAGGAGAGTGTAGGTTGCTCAACCAGATTACAGAAACCCTGAGGCTCATATAATTAACCAATGAAATCCTTTATAACCCCTATGGGAAAACAGGTGAGATTGTTTCTTCCCCATTCCAGCCCCAAAGAAGACATGTTGCTCTTTTATGAATCTTTCTTTACTAGTACTCTTGATTTCATGAAAATTTATACTATTTCATGTTGGACTTGAAGGTTTAAGAAGTCTTCATTTCAGGGGCAGCTAGGTGGCTCAGTGGATTGAGAGGTAGGCCTAGAGATGGGAAGTCCTGGGTTCAAATCTGTTTTCAGACACTTTCTGGCTATGTGACCCTGGACAAGTCACTTACCCTCCCATTGCCTAGTCCTTACCTCTCTTCTGCCTTGGAACTAATACACAGTATCAATTCTAAGATGGAAGATAAAGGTTTAAAAAAACAAATGTCTTCATTTCTTAATTTTCCTGTTTTCACATAATTTGACCTGAGCATGGATGTTGTGGGTAGTAGCTGGATCCAAGTTATCCCTACAACAAGACTTTCCTCTAGTACCCAAGATTAATCCTGTCTTTTCCTTATGCTACCTTATTAGCAGCCACTTAGCCAGGAGACTAGGCACAATTTAATTTTGATGGGAGCAGGGGTTCCTACAGCTAATAAACTGATTCCAGTTTGGGGCAAGTCTTCATAAGATAAAAATATTGTAAGGTTGTAATGCCACTAATAAATCAGACTAAGGGAACAGTGGTAGGGAAAGGGATTCGACCTACTTTTTTCATTGGTATAAAGAATTCCTGGACAAAGGAACAAATGTGATATAATACATTAATAGAAATGTAAACAAGGCTCCCAAATAAGAAATGAAAGAATCTAAAGGCTTGGAGACCACATAGATGGCTCATGCTACAGGATGAATACTCTCAAGACTTGGGTGTGCTGGTCATGGTGGATATGACATTGACCATATTCGAACACTCAGGGTCAGCAAACTATGGCCCTAGGGACAAACCCAGCCTTCTTATGTATGGTAAGCTAAGATGAAGCTTTATTTAAAAATGTAAAAACCATTCTTAGCTTGTGGGTCCTTCAAAAATAGACAACTGACCAGATGGGTCATAGTTTGCTGACCCCTTTCCTAACAGATGGAAAATGACTAGTTGGCCCCATGGGAGTTATTTCCAAATCAGTTACTTGTATGGTTGGATTAGAAACGTGATAGAGCAAAGATCTATCTATTCTCACAAAAAGGTGAGAAAATTGGTCATATGTTTAGAACATAAGCTATTAGGAAAAGTTGAAAGGGATAAAAGAAAAGTTATCAATAAAGATTAATACTATTTTCTGAGGATATTTAACCATTATAAAACAATTGCCACAGTTTAGATACTACTAGACTTGGCAAATATGTATTTTCATTCTGAAGTGGAGAGATTTAGCAGCCATGGGACATACTGATTGAGAAGGTTTAGAACTGAATTTCTTATCCCGGGAAGAGTGAAACAAAAATGTATCACTGTTGCCTGAGCCACCTAGTCAATGAGACTAATTAAGGATAAAGCAGAGAATGTGATGACTAGCCCTGATTAGGTTCCACAGAAGAGCTGGGATATCTATGTGAAAGAAATTGATGGGTGGAGTGTCTCTCATAGCATCTCTCCATATGGACCCACCAGTAGAGGCAGTTTCCATTCCACCTGTTTCAACAAAAACAACACTAACAACAACAGTTACACAATTCTATAGCGCCTTCAGGTTGCAAAGTACATTTCTCCCCATCATCTATGAAAAAAGTAGGTAGTGTAAATATGACACTTATTTTGTAGATAATAAAAGTGACTTGAAATGATGTTATTAATAGAAGTCATAATTTGCCCACTGAAAATCTATTACTCTTTGCAATTACTTTTCAGCTTTGACTCCACATCAAACCAAGATGGTCTTGTAGAAATGGCCTCCATTTCTTCATTTATAACAAAAGAGGGCCAAGATCCTTGAGATTATGTCATATAAGGATCCAGTGAAGGAACTTGGGTCATTTAGCTGGTGAACAGAATGCTTAGGGGTGAAATGATAGCTGCCTTCAAGCATTTGAGAGATTCCTATGGAAAAGGATTAGACCAGTTTTCTGTGATCTTAGGAGAGCAGAAATAAGAGTAGTTTATGGAAAAACCAGAGAGAGATTTAAGTTCAAAGAAAGAGAACATTTCCTAAAAATTAGGGCAGTCCAAAAATAGGTTGCTTTAGGAAGCAGTCGATCTCTCCTTAAAAGGCATCTTCAAGAAAAAGTTGTATGACCACTTGCTGAAGTCTCTTGTCAGGTACAGGTTGGACCAGATGGACTTCTAATGTCCCTGCCAATTCCAAGATTTTTGAATTCTGTGATCCTGCTATGTCGGAGTTCTCGCTGCCAAATACACAGCAGCTAATTATTTTCTGGCTTGCCTTAATGATAATTTCATCCTTCAAAAAGTAGAGGAAGTAATAAAGGGAAAATCTAGTCTGGACCTGAAACCTGACTCTCACCAACAGGCAGAAACCAAGAATTGAAATAGAAATGATGAGAATCTGAGGTAGAGGGGACCACAATGTCTTAGGATTTGTGATCATGAAAGAGAAGAGAACTAGGCATCATCTATTATGTACTTTTGTTTTCAGAGGATAAATTTCAAAGGGTTTAGAGGAAGGGTAGTTAGGATCCCATGGGACTTTCATCCTACATAGGAAGTCAGCTTAGGAGGGCTGGGTAGCTCTCAAGAAAGAAATTTTGAGAAAAGGGTTTAGATAAACATCTTACACCCTATGCCAAGACAAACTCAAAATGGATAAATGACTTAAATATAAAGAGTGAAATCATAAATAAATTAGGTGAACACAGAATAGTATACCTGTCAGATCTATGAGAAAGGAAGGAATTTAAGACCAAGCAAGAGATAGAGAACATTATAAAATATGAATGACTTTGATTATATCAAATTAAAAAGGTTTCATACAGACAAAACCAATGCAATAAAAAAAGCAACAAACTGGGAGAACATTTTTATAACAAAACTCTCTGAAAAAGGTTTAATTTCCCAAATATATAAGGAACTAAGTCAAATTTACAAAAAATCAAACCATTCCCCAATCAATAAATGGTCAAGGGACATGAATTGGTAGTTTTCACATAAAGAAATCAAAACTATCAATAATCACATGAAAAAGTGTTCTAAACCCTTCTGATTAGAGAAATGCAAATTAAAACAACTCTGAGGTACCACCTCACACCCAGCAGATTGACCAATATGGCAGCAAAGAAAAGTGATAAATGTTAGAGGTGATGTGGCAAAATTGGGACACTCCACTGCTGGTGGAGTTGTGAATTGGTCCAACGATTCTGAAGGGCAATTTGGAACTATGAGCAAAGGGCTTTAAAAGAATGCCTTCCCTTTGATCCAGCCATAGCACCATTGGGTTTATACCCCAAAGAGATAATAAGGAAAAAGACTTGTACAAGAATATTCATAGCTGCACTCTTTGTGGTGGCAAAAAAAAAAGGAAAATGAGGGAATGCCTTTCAATTGGGGAATGACTGAACAAATTGTGGTATCTGTTGGTGATGGAATACTATTGTGCTCAAAGGAATAATAAAGTGAAGGAATTCCATGGAGACTGGAATGACCTCCAGGAATTGATGCAGAGTGAGAGGAGCAGAACCAGGAGAACATTGTACACAGAGATGGATACACTGTGGCACAATTGAATGTAATGGACTTCTCCACTAGCAGCAAAGCAATGATCCAGGACAATCCTGAGGGACTTATGAGAAAGATGCTCTCCACATCCAGAGGAAGAATTGTGGGAGCAGAAACACAGAAGAAAAACATATGATCCATCATGTAGTTCGATGGGGATATGATTGAGGCTTTGGTGTTAAAAGATTGCTCTACTGCAAATATGAATAATATGTGAATAGGTTTTGAACAATGATACATATATAATAAACCAGTGGAACTGATGCTAGCTTTGGGAGGGGGGAGGGAAAAGGGGTGGAAAAAATCATGAATCACGTAACCATGGAAAAATATTCTAAATAAATAAATAATAAAAAAGAAATTCCAAAAAAATAAGGAAAAAGAATAATTCCCAGGAAGAAGGAGCAGTCTAAAGAGACCAATAGGAATCCACAGGGAATTCATCAAGTTAGATTTCACAAAGGCATATTCAGATGATGGAAAGAACAGGTAACTGGATGAAAGAAAGGTGTGGCCCAGTCTTATGGGACTAGTATCGGGATTGCTAAAGCTGAGAATGAGCTGCAGATAGCAAGGAATGCTTAGCACAACACATGGTTTTAAAGAAAGCTATATGGATTGGGGGTTAGAAATGAATAAAGAAGAGATAGAACTAGGAGTGAATGAGATGGTTTGTGACAGATGGTCAAGAGAAGGAAAAATGATTTAATTCTTGTTTTACTTTTTTTCCCTGCCCTCAAAGAATAATTGTTGGACTGAAAACACCCAAGAAAGTGCCCGAGAGCTGAAATCCAAGATAGTAAGAGAGAGACAATAGGAGTCCCTAGCTGCCATGATGAATTTAAATCACCATTTCCTGATGATCCTTATCCTAGAGTATTAAAAGAATAGGTGGGGCACCTAGGTGGCTGGGTAGGAGAGTCAGGTCCTGGGTTCAAATTTGAACTCAGAAGCTTCTTAGCTTCTGTGTGACCCTGGGCAAATCACTTAACCTCAATTGCCTGTCCCTTATCACTCTTCTGCCTTGCAACCAAAACGCAGTATTGATTCTTAGATGGAAGTTAAGGGTTTAAAAATAGAAAAGAAGAATCATATGGAGCAAGCAAGAAAGAAAGGTGCTCTGAGGCCAAATGACCTCTTGTCAGGCATGCTGTAAAGGAGATCGTCTTAGGAGAGTACAGGCTGGATGTGAGGACCTCTGAGATCTTTTCCAGCTCTTCAGTTCATAAGAAGAAATTGAGATCTGGAAGGGGCCTCAGAGACCATGGAGGCTAACCCTCTCATTTTATAGGTGAGAAAAGGAACTCAGGTAGGAAACATCAGAGGTAGAATTTGAACTCAGGTCTTCTGATTTTAGTGTTCTTTCTACTGTATGTTATAATGACAACATTCCCTCTTTGAACCTGTATCTCCTTTCACTCCTCACCTTCACACTTCTGGCTACCCTGCTGGAAACTGGACCCAAAAGGTTGGAGGTAAGTGAAATAATGCCTTTCTTTCTGGGTCCTCGTGTCATACTCTTGCACTACGGGGTTCTGTGTAGGGACCAGGTGGTGTTATTCTACAAAACCATCCTTCTTTGGGGGGAAATGGGGCTTGCCCAGGATTACACTACTTCCCCACTAAACAGGGCAGGTCCAGCTGATCCTCAGGTGGGAATGTATTCTTTCAGATTTAGGCTTTCCTTCTGTACCGAGAAACCTTAGGAAACTACTTAGGGGCTAAGGAGCCTCATTCTGGTTCTGTCCATCTGGGTTTCTGGTTCCTTTGAGGGATCCCACATCTTTCACATGCACACTCTTGTATAGAAGCTGCTTGAGAGCAGGGATTACTTTTTGCTTCTATGTATATCTTCAGGACATGGTACACAGTAGGTGCTTAAAATGTTCATTGACTTACTCTTACTTCAACCTTCTAAGATGGGGGGCAGCTAGGAGAGGTGGTTTAGTGGACAGAGAGCCAGGCCTGGAAATGGGAGGTCCTGGATTCAAATTTAGACTCAGATATTTCCTAGCAGTATGAACCTGGGTAAGTCACTTAACCATCATTGCCTAACCATTACTACTTTATTTCCATGGAACCAATTCTTACTATTGATTCTAAGATGGAAGGTAAGAATTTTCAAGGAAAAAAATCTTTTGAAATGAAGGAGGGAGAGTGGAGGGGAGGAAACAGCAATTATGTCACTCCTGATGTGGGCAAGTCACATGCCCACATCCTGGGCCTCAGTTTCCCTATCTATTAAAAAATAGTGATGCTTATAGCCCCTTTCTCAATAACAAAACAAAACAATCAATCACTAACTTGGTAGGATGAGGGAAATCTTCATGTAGAAAGCAGTGCTTGGGTTGTTACTCTGAGGTCTCAAGTGTGCCACCATGTTCAATGACAGTAGGCAGGGGATCAACTGGTTCAGTGGATAGAGATCCAGGCCCAGAGATGGGAAGTCCTGGGTTCAAATCTGGCCTCAGATATTCCCTAGTGTGTATGTGACCCTGGGTAAGAAACTTAACCCCCATTGCCTAGCCCTTATTGCTCTTCTGTGGGAACCGATACACAGTATTGTTTCTAAGACAGAAGGTAAGCGTTTAACAAAATAATAATGTCTGGTCCTCACCTAGCAGTCTAAGATTTACAAAGAGATCTCCATATGTAGATCACAGAGCTGGGCTGCCAGAGATGGCTCTCTAGCCATCACCCTTATTTTACAGAGGAGGTAGAGGTCAGAAAGGAGTACATTTCACACATGGGAGACACTCACCCAGTGCCAAAGCAATCCCCAAACAAGGGATGAAATACTGTCCTTTGTGAGATCAAATGAGCTAACAGATGTGAAGCACGTCACAAACTGTGAACCACTATCTAAATACTAGCTATTATTACTGTTTCTACTCTCATCATCATTATCACCATCATTATTATAATTAACAGCAAGACTAGTTTGTCTGGGTTGGAGAGTGCCAAAAGGGGAGTCATGTAATTAGCTTGAAAAGGTAGGTTGGGGTCAGGGAGGAGTAAGTGTTTGATTTTAGAAGCAATAGCCAGCCACTGGAGTAGTTGAGCAGGGGAATGACAAGGTCATAACTTTGCTCAAAAAAAATTGTTTTGACAGCCATGCAGAAGAGGATGGATTGGAGCAGAGTGGGATTTGAGGCGGCTGTTGCTATAGCCTAGGGTAGAGTCAATAAAGGCTTGAACTAAGATGGTAGCCATGGGAGTAGGGAGAAGGGGTTGGACATGAGAGAGCATGAAGTGGTATAATGTATGTAAAAGACACTGCCACCTTTAAAGTACTATAAAAATTCGGGGACAAGGGCAAGTACCGCCTTTCTCGATAATGGCTGCCAAGCTCTTTGGGATTCCTATATTAGGGGCCTTCCTGCAAAGACTTGAAGGTCATCCATAGGTAGGCAAGAATGATGGAATGTGTTGGGGGAAGAGGGAGGGAGAAAGGGCAGACAGGACAGCCAATAAGAAACTGAAAGGATGAGTCATAGCAATTGAAGATGGAAATTAAACTTCCCTTGGCCATGCCAGAGCAGTGATACATCGATACATCAATACTCCCGTGCCAAGTGCCGTCATCAGTGAATGACTTTCACTCTTTCCCTGTGGTGGGGCTAGGAATCTTACCAAGGACTTGGGGGGCCCAATCCTACAGCTAGAAGTTTGGCGGTCAAGGGGAAATTAAGGCTGGAGAGGACTAGGGGAAATAACAGGAATGAGAGGACAGAAGAGAGATGCGTACACATCGGTGTGAAGTTCTTTTTAAATGCCTTGTAGATGAATAGACCTCCCCTCCCAGTGGAGTTGGGAATGCATAACTAAACTAGCCATAGTGGACCTTGAGACTAAAGAAATGAAGATGAGGAATCCGAGGTCTAGAGGCTTTAAGCAACTTGCTGAGGGTCACATCCAACTAGGAAGTATATGAGGTAGGATTCGAGCCCAGATCCTCTGACTCCAAATTTAGACTTCTTCACTATGGGTCCCTTCTACATCTCTTTTTTCTCATTAGAGAAGCCACCCCTTTGTATTTCAGCTAACTAGTTGTGCTTACTAATGACATACTAAAGTCAATTTTTTTTTCTATGCTGCAAAAGGATTGGAAATGTTAGTGTCCTTTTCAGTAGCCCGAGACAAAGGTCTGTTTGTTCTACCCAGGTGATATCTCTGGTATAAGCATAAAGTTCAGAATAACACCCCCCCCCCAACACACACCAAATCTCATCTTCTTTTGGTAACTTCTATTGGGAAAAGGAAGACTTTGGCTACTCAAGTTGGAGGGGAGGGGAGTGGAGAAACTTCCTGTTCCTAAAAGTAGGGTGGTGATCCTATTTATTGGTTTGTGACCTTGGAGAAATAATTTTCCCTCTTTTAGCCTCTAATTCCATAAAGAAAATGAATTATGTAAAATTTTAAACTCTTCCTTTCTATCTTATTAACAACTCTAGGACAGAAGGGCAAAGGCTAAGCAAACAAGGTTAAGTTACTTGCCCAGGGTCACACAGCTAGGAAATATCTGAGTTCATATTTGAACCCAGGTCCTTCTGACTCCAGACCTGGCTCTCTATTCACCGAGCCACCTAACTGCCTCAACTATGTGATTTCTAAGGTGTGTGAGATTCCCAGGAGTAAGGCTTATTCTTTGTGTGATCACAGAGCTATTGTGATGAAAATAGAATAAAAATATAATTTGGGGGCACATGGAGGAAGAGGGTTTAGCAGATTAAACTCAACTCTGGATAGAAACTCTAGCATTAGTTCTGATGACTGTTATCCACAGGCTGGATCTTGTGATTTCATTGGTAACTCTTGGTTAAGAATTTCCTCTATCTTTTCTCCCAGTTTTGTCATCTTAGGGATCTTCATGTGGAACCATGGATTTAGGTCCCTTTCCCTACCAGTACTCTCAAATGAAGATCAAGTCTAAAGGCGAGGGGCACCCTGAACCGTGCACTGGATCCGCTCTAAGCCTGTTGTTCAGGCATGTCTGACTCTTCTTGACCCCATGGACAAGATTCTTCTATTTTCCACTCTCTCTTCAAGTATGTCCAAGCTCATGTTCACTGTTTCCATGACACTATCTATCCATCTCATCCTCTGTCATCGCCTTTTCCTTTTGCCTTCAATCTTTCCCAACATCGGGGTCTTTCCCAATGAGTCCTGTCTTCTCATTATGTGGCCAAGAATTTAAGCTTCATCTTCAGTATTTGATTTTCCAGTGAATGAATATAGTCTAGAGCTTTAACTAGAGTAAGATAATCAGGGCTTTGTCCTAAGGTGATGAATTTTAAGGGGGATGTTGGCAATATTTCCTCACCAGTAGCATAGGGGGGAAAAGATGTCCTTAAGTAAGAATAATTAGTTGAGATACAAATCTATGACTTCTCCCCCCAGGGGCAAGGTTAAGTGGTATGTCCAGGATAAAACCCCAGGTATGTGTCAGAGGCAGGACTTGAGCTCATGTCGCTGACTCTGAGTCCAGCTTGGTATCCACTCTAACACTCTGTTATTATAATACAAAGCCGTGACTCTGCTCCCTCTAAAATGTTCTGATTCTTTGACCAGTCTGGGATTCGCTCTCCATCCTCGGAACTTGGCACTCACAGGTACATAGCTCATTTGGCAGGGACTCACTGAGTGCCTGTGCCCCCTCCTCTGAGTTCCTCCCCATGGTGTGGAGGTGACCCTGCATTCTCAAAGCCTGGGCTGATGAAGCTTGCATTCTGGCAGGTCTTTCCAAGTTGGGAAGGCTGTGAGTGGGAGCCCTGTAATGGACCATATGTCTCTAATCCAGGAACCAGTTTAGCTAAATTCAGGAAGGTTCGCCATCAGGGAGGGGGCTGGCCAAAGGAAGTTAATTCTTTTATACAGAGTAATGGATAAAATCTCCTACAAAGGCATGGAAGAGACCTTGGTAGAAGGAAGAGCCAAAAGGAAGAAGACGTTCCTTAAGGTGGAACAGAGATTCTCAAAAGTTTTTTTTTTATCTCAGAACCCCTTAATACTCTTAGAAATTATTGAAGACCTTCCAGAAGAACTTCTGTTTATAAGGCTTATAGATATCAATATTTATTCCATTTGAAATTAAAATTTCAGGAAGTCAGGAGTCAGGAAGACTTGAGTTCAAATCTTTCCTCAGTCACCTACTAATGTTGTGACCTTGAGCGAACTACTTAATTCTGTTTCCTTATCTGTAAAATGAGCTGGAGAAGGAAATGCAAAACCACTTCAGTGTCTTTACCCAGAAAACCCCTAATGGGGTCACAAAAGAGTCAGACCTGACTGAAATGATTCAACAGCAACAAAAAGTTTTATGGTGAAAATAGTTTTGACCTTGTGGATCCCCTGAAAGGATCTCAAGGCCCTCCAGATCACATTCTGAGAATTGTTGATCTCTAAAAAGGCAATGTAGCATAGGGGAGAGAAGCTGGACTTGAAATTACAAAGATCTGGGTTTGAATTTGGGCAGGAAAGTGGCCCTGTGGATAGAGTGCTGTGCCTGAAGTCAGGAAAAACTGAGTTCCTATCCAGTCACAGATACTATCTGGGTGAACCTGGGCAAGTGATTTCACTCTTGTTTACCTCAGTTTCCTCATCTGTAAAATGGGGCTAATAATAGCATCTGTCCTACTGGATCAAATGAGATAATAATTGTAAAGTGCTTAGCTCAGGACCTGGCACATAGTAGACAATGTATAAATATTAGCTATTAATCCTGCCTTTGGTACATATACATTCAGTTGCCAAATGGGGAGTCTTCTTCTTCTTCTACAATATTTCTCCCATCTGTCTTCTGCACTCTCTTTGTCATCACCACCTTGGTTTAGGCTCTCATCTGCACTGTTACAGTAATATCCTGGCATGTTTCCCTCCATCCCTCCAACCCTCTCCTCTCCCATCCAGTCTGACCATGTTACTATCCTGTTGAATAAATACCACTGGCTTTAGATCATTCCTAGAATCCAGTATGGATACTTCTTTGTTTAGTGTTAAAAAAAGTCCTTCATAACTTGGTCTCAACATACCTTTCCAACCTTATTATACAGTATCTTCTCTCACCAAATTGTAGTCTAACCAAACAGCCCTTGCTGATGCTCATTACAACATGTGATCTCCCACCTCCACCCCTTTGCATTGGCTATTCCCCAAGCAGCCTGCTCTGTACCCAACTTTATCTCCATCTCTTTGAATCCCTTTTTCCTTCAAGACCTGGTTCAAGCACTACCTTCTTCATAAAACCTTTCCTGACCCTTCTTCCATGCTAGTACCCTCCCTCCCCAAATTACCTTGTACTTAACTTGGATTAATTTATGTATGTCCCCCCCAACAGAATATAAACTCCTTGAGGACAAATTTCATTATTGCCTTGATATACTCAGTATCTAGCACTGTGCCTGGCATACAATAGGCACTTAATAAAGGCAGATTAATTCATCGTATTGCCTCTGTTCCCTTCATCAGATTTATAGAATTTAAATCCAGAAGCCTCACTGGATCCAAGGTCTAGAGCTGGAAGGGACCTTTGAGATGCTCTAGTCTAATTCCTTCATTTTACAGATGAGAAAACTGAGGCTTTGGGCAGTTCATAAGAGCATCTATTTAGAATTAGAAAGAAACCCCAGAGGGCTTTTAGTTCAACTCTCCAATTTTACAGAAGAAAAAACTGAGGTTCAGAAAGAATTAAGTGATAAGTCCAAATTCACACAGGTAGTGACCATCAGAGAAGGGATTTCAACTCAGTCCTTTATTCCAGAACCAGCTTTTTTCCAAGGAACCTCAGAGATCATCTAATCTAGACTTCTTATTGTACAGATAAGGAAATAGTCCAAGAAAAGAAAAATGACTTGCCCAAGGTCCCTCAAGTAGCATGTACCAGAAATGGGATTCAGGCTTATAACAACCTATGACTCTACATTTGCCCTATAGCATCGCATTACTTTCTGTGTTATTAACTGCCTGGAATAATTAATAATAATAACAAAAATAGATGTAAGTAAGTGCCCTTGCTATATGAATTTGGAGAAGGGAGAGATTGGGGCACAAACAAAGCATGGTTGCCTTGAGAGGTAGGACCACGAGCTTGGCCAGGCAGGAAGGTGGTCTGCCCAATACCATGGGTGCAAGAAGGCCAGAAGTCTGATTCGAGGGCATCAACTGAGCAGGTCCTATTGGTATTCCTGTGCCAGGAAAGATGGACTGTGGAGGAGGCAGGAAGTAGCAGCTGCTAACCACTCTGAAGAGGACACGGGCTCTCTTCATTCTCTCATGCTGCCTGTGGCTGAGTCTATGAAAGCTCAGCCTCTCCCAAGGCTTTTGGTCTCACGTATCTATGATGGCTCTCTTGCTGAAGGGCCCGTGGCTGTCAGTAAGAGCCAAGGGATGGATCTTTGTGTGGCAAAGGAATAACCTGGGGGGGGGTGTTTGGTCCGGTCCTCTGGCTGGCTTCCCTTTGAATGCCCCTGTTCTTCTGTATAGAGTGTGTCCCCAGGCTTTGGTGAAAGCCATCAGACCCTAAAGGGGCTAGCCAGAGGGAAGCACATCTGTGAAAACTTTAAGGCCGTCCCCTATTGGCTTGGTAATATTTGTGTCAGGAGTAAAGGATGCTGACAATCGGACATCACAGGACCATGGCCAGGTAGATGTTAGGAGGCCAGAAAAATAGCAAGAGGCATCCTAAGATACTTACAGGCGAGCCAGATTCTGGGGCAGAGGGCTATTTGCTTACCCCTCCCCAGCCCCACCTTTGTACTCCCTGCAGTATGTGGGTAGGCAAGAGTTTGCAGGTGTGTGGTTGCAGGCAGAGAGAGCCCCACAGGTGCAACTCAAGGTTGATTAAAGCTAGGCCAAAGGACTGAGCCTTCCGGAGAGTTCCTGCCAGTCCATCGATGCCTTAGAGGATCAGGAGAAGGGGGGTGGAGAGGAGCTGAGGCTTGTGCTTGGCCCCAAGGATGGAGAGGATGGAGGCTTTGGATGTAGACTCAGGCAATCAAAGGAGCCACAATGCACATGAGGGTGATTGGGATGATCTTAGAGCTCCCCTGGGTCCCTAAGGCTCAATTCTCAGACCGTGGGTTGTAGCCTTCCCTATTTCTTTTCCAAGGCAGCTCCCCTGGTTGTGAGCCCCCCCAGCTGCCCCCACTAGCAGGTCCATTAAGGTGCCAGAGGAGTTCACCAGCCACAGAGACTGGGTCACTGTCTTGCTTCTGCCCCTCCTGTCTCTTCCCTATTCCAGAGACAGTGTGGAAAGTAAACAGTCTGATTTAAAGTCAGGGGAAAAAAACGCCACCCAATTATTTCTAGGACAATGCTGGGATTGTCGCGCTGCCTGGGAGGACAACATTCCTGGGAGGTTATGTGAACTTGAAGACCACAGAGGGCAGAAAAGTGGGCATGGGCTTGGCCTGAGGGATGGTGGGTATATAATGTTAGACATAAGGGTGGGTAAGAGGACGTGACCCTGGAAAGCTGTGATAGACTGAGGCTGCAGACCCTTCTTCTGAGATCAGAGGAACATCAAGTTAGAGCCATCGGGGATGGAGAAGCCACCTGGTCCAACCTTTTCATTTTATAAAGGATGGGGATTGAGATCAGGGAGAAGTGGTTTGTCAAAGGCCAGACAGGTAGTAAGGGGGTACAACCAGGATTCAAACCCAGATTCTGGTACCCCCAAGTCACCCTATCTTTTTATCTTGCAATATGTTGAATCCCCAGATGCTGCAGCTAGATTTCCTACGCTGTCTAGTCCAATCATTTTACATGACCAAGACAGAGGCACAGGCCCCCAGGCTCATAGGTTTTCAGTGAGAAATCAGGGGAAAAGAAAACAAACCAAAAAAACTTCCTGCAGGATATATTTTTTCTATCATTTCAGCCTTGGCCATGTTGGAATTATTACTACTACTATTTACTGCTGCTTGTTACTACTAACTATTAATATGATGATAACTACTACTACTTATAACTATTTCTAAGTACTGTGACTATAACTACTACTACTTACTGCTACTACTTATCACTAACTACTACCACTACTACAGTGACATTTACAACTATTACTATTATTGTTGTTGCTGCTGCTATAGCTCTTTGGGTTTCGAGTCCAGCTCTAGGATTTTTCTAAAATGTTCCACTTTGGGGAATTGCAGATGAAAAGGGCTGCACAGATTTGGGCAGCTCCCCTGAGTTCCCAGTGGATCAGAGGGCTTCTGCTGTGGATTCCCATAGTGTTGGCCTCTAGAAGTATGTTGGGGGAGGGTCAGTTTGGCTCATCGTGCCTCCAAACCAGAGTTAAATGCAGGGGGAATCTCTGGACCAGGGGTTCTTAACCTTTCTTGGATCCTGGAGCCCTGCAATGCCTCTCTCTTAGAATCCAGATTTTTCCAGGGCTGATGGCACCCCCATTCCTCTCCAATCCCAACAGCTCCCCAGGAGGCTGAGGCTGGTGGACCTCTTGAGCTCAGGACTTCTGACTTGATCCCTGAGGCATCCACATGAAGTCTGGCTGAAATCTGAGGTATTCTCAGCAGCCTAAGGAGGGGTGAGTGGGCCCAGATTGGGAGCTCCCAGTGGGAGCAAGATAAAGTCACACACTGATTTGGGCCATGGCTCATTTTGGGAAGGGGCAGCAGCCTCTTGGGTAATTGATGGCCCCATCCAAAGTGGGACTCTTGAGAAGAAACAGACCCAACTGAGAAGCCCCCTAGGGTCATGACTCCCTAATGATGACTAACAACAGTCATTTGGAAAACCTGCTTGGAGTTGGGAAAACAAACAAAAGAGACTGCAGGGGCCCCTAGCAAACTGACCAGGTCATCAGGGACATCCCCACAATGACCTCTGGATGAAAGTAAGGGGAGAGATTCAGGACCAGAAACCAGCTTTTCTTTCATCCCAGATTTCCTGAGCATTGAGGCTGAAAACCTGGCACAGTGCTAGCCAAGGGAGACCAATATTGTGCCCCAGAATTCTAGCTGGTCAGGCTGAAAGGGGCCTTCATGGCCATCTGTTCCCTTCCCTCTATTTTATGATGGAAGAAACTGAGGCCCAGAGAGAGAAAGCAACATGTCCCAGGGTCCTGCCTCTCCATGTTGAGTAGCAGCGCCAGGATTCCAGACAAGACCTCCCTGACTCCACATTCAGTGTGGTGCCTGCCCACAGGGACCTGACAAGTCCTTATAAGTGAGGAGACAAAGCAGTGACAAATGAGTCAACTTGGAGTTTTAGAAAGCAATCTGTTCCTGATAATCCTATGAAGCCAGGAGGGACACTATTAATGTCTCCATTTTACAGATGAGGATACTGAGGCTAAGAGATGTTACTTGAGTTGTCAGGACATGCAGCATCACTCTAGTGCTCTTCTGGGATTCCATATTGCTTCTCATTACAAGACATCAAATGGAAATGTAATAGTGTGTACTTTAGAAGTCACATAAGGGGATTTTCTATGACCTGATGTATTCTAAGTTCCTCTTCAAGTTTTGGGGTTCCATGTTTTATGTTCTCTTTCACTTCTGACTTTCTACAACCCAACACCCCTGTAAATTTGGAAATGCTAGGTTTTAAGTTCTCTCCCAGTTTTGATGTACCATGTTCTAAGTTCCATTCCAGCACTGACCTTCTACAAATAGACTCAAAAATCTAGACATAATTCTAAATCCTATGAAATATCATTTGAACGTGGAGCACTCACTGAACAGGTGGCAACATGAAATGTTTCTCCAGGTAGGAGGTAGGAGCTGTAAACATCTGTAATGTGATTTAATGGGAAGAGCCCTGGGGCTGGAATTCACAGCCTTGCTTTGCTACTAGCTTGTCAGGGAGCTTTGGAATAATCGCTGAAATGGACTCTATGATGGAGCAGAGGGAAAACAGATCTTAGAGATAATCTCCTCACTCAGAGGTATCCACCACGAGGCCATTTGGCCCACAATACCCAAGAATTCCCATGCAAATAGAGTTGCTCTCTGACTTTAATGCAGGAATGTATTAATAAAAAGCAGAAATATATCAATGTGTGATTGTCTAAGTCAATATGGGACCTGCAGGGATCCTTAGGTATGGTTTAGTGACCCCATTTCTACTTGACACTGCTGGTCTGTCTAGTTCAATTTCCTCCTTGGGACATTGAGCCCCACAGACATTAAATAATTTACCCAAGATCACACAGCAATTAAACAGGATCACCAGGATTCAGAGTGAGATCATAAGCGATAAGAACTTTAAGGAAGACAGGGTGATCCTTGCCCCAAGGTTCCAGCATCCCAGGGGCTCATTAGTGGTCCTCTGACATTTCATTCCCCTAAATCTTGTGGCCTCCCCACTAACCCATCCTGGGACACTTTGTCCTCAGAGTTCCAGAACAGCTGTGCCCTCTCCTAAGTCCTCTCATTTCCTGCTTCCCCCACTCCTTCCTTCTCTTAAGACTTGGAAGACTATGAGTCCAGAGTCGTTGTCCAGTCCTTTCCCACTTCCCCCAATTGGTGTTAGATTTGGTCATTATCACTGTTACTGCAAATGACAGGATTTAAAGCCAGGCTTGACTTTAGGGATCAGCTAGTTCAACTCTTTCATTTTATAGGTGAGCCCCAAAGACCCAGAGATGATTGGTGAGTTCCTAAGGACATGTGGCTGGTAAAAAGCAGACCAGGAAATGGGCACCAAATACCAAGCTCTTTCACACATAGAGTCCTAGTGCCCCATTCAAAGACAGGGTTGGAAGATGCAGAAAGGGAATGGGGAAATCTAGACCTGGAAGAGGTCTCAAGGGACAAACCATCCAATTCCTTCATTTTTCAGATGAGGGAATTCAGGCCTAGAGAGGTCACTTGCCCAAAGTCACATAGGTAATAAGTGGGAGAGCTGGAATATGAACTCAGGTTTCTGATACCAAACCCAGTAGACCCTGTTTTCTGTCCTAGAAGGGGGAAATGAGGGAAGAGACCCCATGCCTGGCTCAATGTAGATACTTAAGCCTGACACATAGTGGGTATTTAAAACTGATACATAATAGGTACTTAAGTTTGGCACATAGCAGGTATTTAAGCCTGGCACACAGTAGGTGCTTAGGCCTTAAACATAATAGGTTCTTAAACCTGACACATAATAGGCCAGTGATGGCAAACCTATGGCACAGGTGCCAAATATGACATGCAGAGCATTCTCTGTGGGCACCCGGCCATGCTCCCCCCTCCCCTCCTCTCCAGAGCTGATTACTAGACAGGCAGAGGGACTCAGGTGGAGCTGCTCCCCTCCCCCTCTCCACTGTGTCTGATGACATTTTTTCACATTCTTGCCCCTCTGCCCAGCAGCCAATGGGAGCACACAGTGGGAAAGGTGGGCAGCTCACAAGAGGCAGAGCTGGAGGAGAGCAGAGTGCTAGGGACACCTCCCTCCCCCTCTCTATACTCGCTGAGGACATTCCTCACTTCACCCATCCCTCTGCCCAGCAGTCCAATGGGAGGGCTTCCTCCTTCCCCTATGTGAGGTAAAGATGGGGTGGGGTGCACCTATCATGTTGTAGGGGTAGGGGCACAACACACAGTCCCTGGGGTGGGGGCAGGGCATAGCACTCTATCTCTAGAAGGTTCACCATCACTGCAGTAGACTCTTAAGTGGCACATCGTAGGTGTTTTGGTCCTTGAACACAAGGCTGGCACATAGTAGGTATTTAAACCTGCCACATAGTTGATACTTAAGTATGACATATAGTAGGTGCTTAGACCTTGTACATAGTAAGTACTTAGGACTGGCTCATAGTAGGCACTTAAGCCTGGCACATGGTAGGTGCTTAAATCCCACATATAGTAGGTAATTAAGTCTGGAACATAGTAGGTGCTTAGACCTGCTGCATAGTAGGTACTTAGACCTGGTTCATAGTAAGTGCTTAAATCTAACACATAGTAGGTATTTAAGTTGGGCACATAGTTCTTTGGAAAGATCTTAAGAGAAGATTACCTTCCTGTGTTTCTGTGTCTTCTGTGTGTCTGCTACAACTTTTTCACAAATGTTAACTGACTCAAATAAAAACGACCCTTAGAAGTGGTTGAGCTGCTTAGGGAGAAAAGCCTCTGGGAGTATGCTTGGAGCTGCCAAAAGGATAAGTGGACCTGGTTTGCCCTCTTTGAAATGAAGTTTCATGAAACAAAGATGATGCTGGTCTCTAAAGAGACAAGTCTATTCCCACTCAATTCATCAAACTTCATATATGTGTTAAGCATTGTGGGTGATATTGAGGATAGGAAGAAATGAAATCATCCCTGCCCTTAAAGAACTTCTGTCCTACTAGGGAATGAGAATTGTAGGCATAAATAAATTTGAAACATGTACAAAGTAATTTCAGGGTAGAAGGGGCATCAGAACTGAATCTTGAAGGAAATTAGGATTCAAGAAGGTCAGGGGGTACATGGGGACACAGCTACTGCAAAGGCAAAGAAGTGGGAGCCGGATTGTTGTATAGGACGCCAGTTTGGCATGAGAGAGGGTAATGGGTGATTAGCCTGGAAAAATAATATTAAGAAAGATACTGCAGATGTTGACTGAAGATGCTTATATGGTTGAGTAGATGACATGCACAGAATGCTTTAAGATTTGTGAAGCATTTTATACACATCTCATTTAATCCTTACAATGTTTTATATCTATTGATAGGAAAATCAGAGAATGCTTCCAAGAGGAGGTGGGATTTAGATTGGTTCTAAGGGAATAGGTGGCTTAATGGATTTAGAGCTAGGTCTAGAGATGGGAGGTCCTGGGTTCAAAGACTACTGCAATTGAGTTTACAGGCAAGAATAATATGAAATAAAACTAAGATATCAATGGACCTTGGATTCCTGGGAAAAGGTATTCAGACTTTATTAAGCAAGAGAGAGCCACAGAAGACTGAAGAGCAGAAGAGGAACTCAACCAGTATATGTATAAATGATATTGACCTAGCAATGTTTTGTAGGGGTGATTGGAAATAGGAGATCAATGGAACCCAGTAACTGCTGTGGGGGATGTGGAGAATGAGGAGGGCTGTGGTGGATAAAAAGAAAATGATGCTCTTGGCCGGACCCCCTTGGTTGGAAGAGACAACATTCTCCTGAAATTTTTCTTTAATACATCTTTAATGCAGACTCTAGAACAGAGATGCTAGGGATGAGGGTATCTTCTCTTCATCCCACCACTGCTGCCACAAGATTACAGAGTCATAGCTATAGAGGATCAAGGAATCTCAGAAGCCAGCTAGTTCTGCCTTTTTGTTTTGCAGGTCAGGAAATTGAGACCAAGAGGGAAAGAAGTGACTTCTTAGGTCACCCAAGTCAGGGTTTTGAAAGTAGGTTTGAAACTTATAATAACTTCCCATTTCATTTGAACCTACATTAGCTTTCTCTCTTTTAATTATTTCCTATTTATCCTGTACGTAGATCACTAAATATATATATATATATATACATATATATATTTTTTTTTTCATTGTTGGTTTTTTGTTTGTATTTTGTCTTTTGCATTAGATTGTAAGGTCTTTGAAGACAGGAGCTTTTTGTCTCTTTTCGTATCTTCAGGACTTGGAGCATAGTAGGCATTTAATAGATGTTCATTGAATGAATGAATAAGTTTCTGAAAGTCTTTGAGGCTTCTCTTCTCAATAGTCCTGTGAGATGTCTCCCCATTTTACAATTCAGGGAATGAAGTCAGACAAGAAAAGGGACTGCTCAGGGTCACACAGCTATGAAATGTGAAAGCTGGGATTGGAACTCTGTTCTCCTCATTCTAGAATCACTGGATTTCTTTCTCCTGTCAAAATCACTTTATTATAATCTGTTTTCATGATCTCCTCTGATCTTCACAACCTCCCTGTAAGGAAAATGGGACCAGCATCTCCATTTTGTAAGATTATGTTGGGAAACCAAAGACCAGTCACACAGCATCCTTCAAGCAAGGATGCTGCCCATCATTTCATTGCAGGAAGCCAGGCTTCCAACTTCGCACATTGTAGGTGGTGGGTGTCATCTCTCAAAGGAAGGCCTGCAGCCTTGTAAAAATCCAGCTGGATGGGTGAGACCATGGGAGCTGATGATAAGAATCTGTTGTCAACATCTGGCCCCCTAGGGATGGGCAGGATGGCCTGTTGGGACTGTTTTTTGTTGTTGTTTGGTTTGGGGTGGAAAAATTCCTGTGATATCTGGAAGGAGATACATGTTGGAGGCAGAAAGAGCTTCAGGCTGGCCAGTTCTACTCCCCTGGGCTAAGGTGACAGGAAGACACTTAGGAGTCTGGACACCCTCTACCCTCAGGTCAGAAAGTTAAGATTTGAATTTAATAAAGGGGAGGGAAAGTGAGGAAAAACTTTTCACTTGTACCCAATAGCTTTTTTTTTTTTAAACCCTTACCTTCCATCTTGGAGTCAATACTGTGTATTGGATCCAAAGCAGAAGAGTGGTAAGGGCTAGGCAATGGGGGTCAAGTGACTTGCCCAGGGTCACACAGCTGGGAAGTGTCTGAGGTCAGATTTGAACCTAGGACCTCCCATCTATAGGCCTGGCTCTCAATCCACTGAGCTACCCAGCTATTACCTACAGAGTAAAATTAGAATGCCTTTTCTAGCATTAAAGGTCATAATAATATATAATTACTATATATATATGTGTGTGTGTGTGTGTGTGTGTGTGTGTGTGTGTGTGTGTGTGTATAATCAAATGTTCCTCTCTGTCCTTTCTAACCTTATTTCAGATTTCAGATTTTCCCTGTCTCTACTCTGCTCCAAAAACAGCAACAAAAAAAAAAAAAAAAAAAAAACCTAATCTGTCTCTGAATATTTTCCTAGGGGGCAACTGGGTGGCTCAGTGGATTGAGAGTCAGGCCTAGAGACAGGAGGTCCTAGGTTCAAATGTGGCCTCAGACACTTCTCAGCTGTGTGACCCTGGGCAAGTCACTTGACCCCCATTGTCTAGCCCTTACCACTCTTCTGCCTTGGAACCAACACACAGTATTGATTCGAAGTTAGAAAGTCATTCTGAGAAATAATACTATCCACATCAACAGAAAGAAAAAATGATTTTGTACTTGTTTATGTGGGTATTGGATGTGGGGTTTTGGTTTTTAAAAGATTATTATAAAAATGTATAATGTGGAAATAGGTGTTGAGTGATAATACATGATTAACCCAGTGGAATTGTTTGTCAGTTCCAGGGAGGGAGAGGACAGGAATCTTGAAACCATGGGAAAATATGAAAATAAAATAATTAAAATGAAATAATAAAATTAAATTAAATTAAAAAATAAGAAAGTCAGGTTTGGGTTTTTAATGCTATACAAATGTCTTTTCTTATTATCATTGTCCTCTCTTTCTGGAAGCAGCATGGCATAACTGACTAGGTACTTGACTTGGAATCAAGAAAATCTGGATTCATATCCTGATTCCACTATTGGCCAATCACTTCCTCCTTTTGGGATTCAGTTTCCTCCTATTTAAAATGAAGATGTTGGATTCAGTGGGTTCTAAAGACCATTCCAGATGAAAATGTATGCTGATTTGATTCTAAAGAACCAATCTTGGAATCAGGAATTTATAATTAAGTTGATTAGTTTTGCCTGAGTTTTCATGACCATTTGGGATTTTCTTGGCAAAGATACTGGAGAGGTTGGTCATTTCCTTCTCCAGTTCATTTTACAGATGAGAAAGTTGAGGCCAACAGGGTTTAGTAACTTTTCCTTGGTCACACAGTTAGTAAATATCTGAGGCCATATTTGATCCCAAGAAGATGAGTCTTCTTGATTCCAGGCCAAGTGCTCTGTGCACTATGGCACTACCTAGTAGCCAGAATTAGGAAGACCTAAGAGAGTTCAAGTCCTCTCTCTGCCACATGTGACCCAGGGCAACTTTCTAAAGCTCTGATTTGCATCAAGAGAAATTTTCATCTGAAACTCCCCACCCTATCTCTGCCTCTTAAAAAAATTAAGGGTAAGACTTCCGGTCAAGATGGCGGCGTAGAAGCAGCGAAAGTTCAGACCTCGGAAACCCTTCCTTACCAATCGCAAACAGAGGGCTCCTAGGCCACCGAAATTCAAGCTGAACAACAGGATAGACCTGAGGAAACCTCCTCCTGGACCTGGATCAAAAGGTACCACACCCCAAAAGCCAGAACCCTAGATCACTCAGATCTAAGGGGTAGACAGAAAGAAGGTCCCAGGACCCATCCCCCCCAACCCAGAGGGCTGAGCCCACGGCAGTAGCGGGAACCTCAGGGCTCTGAGGACTCACCTTGAAAGCAACCTGAGCCAGTCTCCGGGGTGCCCAACACAGATGGCAGGGAAACATAGAGAGAAGGGGGGAAGCCTGTAGCCCCCTGGCTGGGTCCTTCCATCTGAGTCTCAAGGGAGGTCCCAGCTTTAGGGCACCAGCTGAACCCAATCCCATCAGGAGCCCTCAGAGCTACTGAAAGGACAGAAAATTCAGGGCTGGCAAAGGGGTTGCTCAGAAGAGCTTACCTTGAAAGTAACCCAGGCCAGTTTCTGGGCATTCAACACAGACTGTGGAAGAGGAGGTTGATGCTTTTTTTTTTCTTCCTTTTTTTGGCTCCGGGATCATTCGGCCCACACCACCTGAACCTAATCCCATTAGGAGCCCTCAGAGCCCAGGCAAGCCATGACCCCTCCCCCCTTAGAGAGCAGGGTCTTCTGAAAAAACAGAAACCTAGAGGCGAAGTCAAGATGGCAGCCTAGAAGGAGCATAGACCTGGCAGCCTGTCCAGAGCTTTGGAGATCCTCCATATCTGCTCCAGCCTTCCAGGAAGTATAAAACTCATAGTAAACCCAGCCCAACTAAGCTGAACTCAATCCCATCAAAAGTCTCCAGAACTCAGGGAAGTCCAGGCTCCCCATCCATCCTCATTGACTGCTGGACTTTAAGCCAATCAAAAGTCTCCAGAGGACAGGAAAGCTCAAACCCCCAACAACCCTCCCCCAGAGATAACAGCAAGAGATCCTCTGTTAAAGCTCCAAGAGGGGAGACTGATAGAAGTCCCCAAAAAACAAAAAAAATGAGAGGAACAAGAGCACAGACAAATACGGGGAGTAAAGAAGGGGTGAATTTGAACAAACAACAGAAACAGAAGAAAGAAACTACAATAGACAGCTACTACTCACCAAATGGAACAGAGGGGGAGAGATCAGCAAACGATAAACCAGAAATCCCAGTGAATTGGATACAGGCTGTGGAAGAACTCAAAACACAACTAAGAGAGGCTGAAGACAATTGGGAAAAGAACTTAAAAATTAAGATAATTCATCTGGAAACAGAGGCACTTGAACTAAAACAAGAAAATAGTGTCCTGAAAGCCAAAATCATCCAGCTGTAAAATGAGGCAAAGGAGATGAAAGATGAGGCAAAGGAGATGAAAGACGAGATAAAGAGGATGAAAGATGATCTTCAAAGAAAATCAGACCAGAAGGAAAAAGACTACCAAAAAGCCAGAGATGAAATCCAATTTTTAAGAACCAAAGTAAAACAACTAGAATCAAGTGACCTCACAAGGCAGCAGGACACTATAAAACAAAACAAAAAGAATGAAAAAATTGAGGAAAATGTGAAGCATCTCATTCACAAAACAGACAATTTAGAAAATCTTTCAAGAAGAGACAATTTAAGAATAATTGGACTACCAGAAGACCAAGACAAAAGAAAAAGCCTGGACATAATACTAGAGGAAATTATCCAGGAAAACTGTCCCGATATCCTAGAACAAGAGGGGAAAGTGGAGATTGAAAGAATCCACAGATCACCTCCTGTTCTTCATCCCCAATTGACAACACCCAGGAATGTTATAGCCAAACTCAAAGATGATCAGACCAAAGAAAAGATATTACAAGCTGCCAAGAAGAAGTCATTCAGATACCATGGAAACACAGTGATGATAACACAGGATCTGTCTGCATCCACACTGAAGGACCGAAAGGCATGGAATACGATATTCCTGAAAGCAAGGGAACTAGGTCTACAGCCAAGAATAAAATACCCATCAAAACTGACTATATTCTTACAGGGGAAAGTATGGTCATTTAACACAACAGAAGAGTTCCAAGCATTCATAAATAAAAGACCAGACCTGAACAGAAAATTTGATGTCCAGGCACAGAACTCAAGAGAATCATCAAAAGGTAATTAAAAAAGAGGGGAAAAACAACAACAACAAAAAAGTTTTTTTAAGAGACTCAATAAGTTAAAATGATAGGTATCCCTATAAGAAAAGAGGTCATTGGCAACTCTTAAAAACTGTTGCTATCACCTGAGCAGCTAGAAGAACTACACTCAGAGGGAACAGTGAAAAACTGTATAGGATGAAAGGACAAGACATAAATAGGTATATAGATATATGCATGCATAAATACATATACATGTGTATGTGTATATATATACATGACTAAAGCTAAAAAAGAAAAGAGGTTATGACTAAAAGAAATGGGAAAAGAAACAAATGGGGGTAAATTTATATGTCACAAAGAAGCTCATGGCGGGAGGGGGGAGAACATCGATACACTGGAAGGGTAAAGAGGTTGGAGATAGGAAATACTCAACTCTTATGTACTTTGAAACTGACCCAAAGAGGGAAGAACAATCCAATCCATTGGAGAAGAGAATAGATTTGAGCCCTATAGGGGAGTAGAAGGGTAAAAAACAGACTGGTGGGGAGGGAAGCATTACAAGGGAGGGAGGGGGGGATTTTTAAAAGACTACAGGGGAAAATAAGGGAGGGAATAAGAAGGGAAGGGGGTAGAAAGGGAAATATAAGGGGGACTGATTTAAAGTAAATCACTGGACTAAAAGGTAAAGCTGAAGAAGAAAGGTTAGAATTAGGGAAGGATATAAAAATGCCAGGGAGTCCACAAGTGACAGTCATAACATTGAACGTGAATGGGATGAACTCACCCATAAAACGTAGGCGAATAGAAGAATGGATTAGAATCCAAAACCCTACCATATGTTGTCTCCAAGAAACACACATGAGGTGGGTAGACACCCACAAGGTCAGAATTAAAGGATGGAGTAAGACCTTCTGGGCCTCAACTGACAGAAAGAAGACAGGAGTGGCAATCATGATATCTGATAAAGCCAAAGCAAAAATAGACCTGATCAAAAGGGATAGAGAAGGTAATTATATTTTGTTAAAAGGGACTTTAGATAATGAGGAAATATCACTAATCAACATGTATGCACCAAATAACACAGCACCCAAATTTCTAATGGAGAAACTAGGAGAATTGAAGGAAGAAATAGACAGTAAAACCATATTAGTGGGAGACCTGAACCAACCATTATCAAATTTAGATAAATCAAATCAAAAAATAAATAAGAAAGAGGTAAAAGAAGTGAATGAAATCTTAGAAAAATTAGAATTAATAGACATATGGAGAAAAATAAATAGGGATAAAAAGGAATACACCTTCTTCTCAGCACCACATGGCACATTCACAAAGATTGACCATACATTAGGTCACAGAAACATGGCACACAAATGCAGAAAAGCAGAAATAATAAATGCAGCCTTTTCAGACCACAAGGCAATAAAAATAACGATCAGTAATGGTACATGGAAAACCAAATCAAAAACTAATTGGAAACTAAACAATATGATACTCCAAAATCATTTAGTTAGAGAAGAAATCATAGAAACAATTAATAATTTCATCGAGGAAAATGACAATGGCGAGACATTCTTTCAAACCTTTTGGGATGCAGCCAAAGCGGTAATCAGAGGTAAATTCATATCCCTGAGTGCATATATTAACAAACTAGGGAGAGCAGAGATCAATCAATTGGAAATGCAAATAAAAAAACTCGAAAGTGACCAAATTAAAACCCCCCTGCAGAAAACCAAACTAGAAATCCTAAAAATTAAGGGAGAAATTAATAAAATCGAAAGTGATAGAAGTATTGATTTAATAAATAAGACAAGAAGCTGGTACTTTGAAAAAACAAACAAAATAGACAAAGTACTGGTCAATCTAATTAAAAAAGGAAGGAAGAAAAGCAAATTAACAGCATCAAAGATGAAAAGGGGGACATCACCTCTGATGAAGAGGAAATTAAGGCAATCATTAAAAATTACTTTGCCCAATTATATGGCAATAAATATACCAACCTAGGTGATATGGATGAATATATACAAAAATACAAACTGCCTAGATTAACAGAAGAAGAAATAGAATTCTTAAATAATCCCATATCAGAAAATGAAATCCAACAGGCCATTAAAGAACTTCCTAAGAAAAAATCCCCAGGACCTGATGGATTCACCAGTGAATTCTATCAAACATTCAGAGGACAGTTAATCCCAATACTATACAAACTATTTGACATAATAATCAAAGAGGGAGTTCTACCAAACTCCTTTTATGACACAAACATGGTATTGATTCCAAAACCAGACAGATCAAAAACAGAGAAAGAAAACTATAGACCAATCTCCCTAATGAATATAGATGCAAAAATCTTAAATAGGATACTAGAAAAAAGACTCCAGCAAGTGATCAGAAGGGTCATCCACCATGATCAAGTAGGATTTATACCAGGGATGCAGGGCTGGTTCAATATTAGGAAAACCATCCACATAATTGACCACATCAACAAGCAAACCAACAAGAACCACATGATTATCTCAATAGACGCAGAAAAAGCCTTTGATAAAATACAACACCCATTCCTATTAAAAACACTAGAAAGCATAGGAATAGAAGGATCATTCCTAAAAATAATAAACAGTATATATCTAAAACCATCAGCTAATATCATCTGCAATGGGGATAAACTAGATGCATTCCCAATAAGATCAGGAGTGAAACAAGGATACCCATTATCACCTCTATTATTTGACATTGTACTAGAAACACTAGCAGTAGCAATTAGAGAAGAAAAAGAAATTGAAGGCATCAAAATAGGCAAGGAGGAGACCAATTTATCACTCTTTGCAGATGACATGATGGTCTACTTAAAGAATCCTAGAGATTCAACCAAAAAGCTAATTGAAATAATCAACAACTTTAGCAAAGTTGCAGGATACAAAATAAACCCACACAAGTCATCAGCTTTTCTATATATCTCCAACACAGCTCAGCAGCAAAAACTAGAAAGAGAAATCCCATTCAAAATCACCTTAGACAAAATAAAATACCTAGGAATCTACCTCCCGAGACAAACACAGAAACTATATGAACATAACTACAAAACACTCGCCACACAACTAAAACTAGACTTGAGCAACTGGAAAAACATTAACTGCTCATGAATAGGACAAGCCAATATAATTAAAAATGACCATCCTACCCAAACTTATTTATCTATTTAGTGCCATACCCATGGAACTCCCCAAAATTTTCTTTACTGATTTAGAGAAAACCATAACAAAGTTCATTTGGAATAACAAAAGATCAAGGATATCCAGAGAAATAATGAAAAAAAAAAACACAAATGAGGGGGGCCTAGCAGTCCCAGACCTCAAACTATATTACAAAGCAGCAGTCATCAAAACAATTTGGTACTGGCTAAGAGACAGAAAGGAGGATCAGTGGAATAGACTGAGGGCAAGCAACCTCAGCAAGACAGTATACAATAAACCCAAAGATCCCAGGTTTTGGGACAAAAATCCACTATTCGATAAAAACTGTTGGGAAAATTGGAAGACAGTGTGGGAGAGATTAGGAATAGATCAACACCTCACACCCTACATCAAGATAAATTCAAAATGGGTGAGTGACTTAAACATAAAGAAGGAAACCATAAGTAAATTGGGTAAACACAGAATAGTATACATGTCAGACCTTTGGGAGGGGAAAGACTTTAAAACCAAGCAAGACATCGAAAGAATCACAAAATGTAAAATAAATAATTTTGACTACATCAAATTAAAAAGCTTTTGTACAAACAAAACCAATGTAACTAAAATCAGAAGGAAAACAACAAATTGGGAAAAAATCATCATAAAAACCTCTGACGAAGGTTTAATTACTCAAATTTATAAAGAGCTAAATCAATTGTACAAAAAATCAAGCCATTCTCCAATTGATAAATGGGCAAGGGATATGGATAGGCAGTTTTCAGATAAAGAAATCAAAACTATTAATAAGCACATGAAGAAGTGTTCTAAATCTCTTATAATCAGAGAGATGCAAATCAAAACAACTCTGAGGTATCACCTCACACCTAGCAGATTGGCTAACATGACAGCTATGGAAAGTAATGAATGCTGGAGGAGATGTGGCAAAGTAGGGACATTAATTCATTGCTGGTGGAGTTGTGAATTGAACCAACCATTCTGGAGGGCAATTTGGAACTATGCACAAAGGGCGATAAAAGAATGTCTACCCTTTGATCCAGTCATAGCACTGCTGGGTCTGTACCCCAAAGAGATAATGGACAAAAAGACTTGTACAAAAATATTCGTAGCTGCGCTCTTTGTGGTGGCCAAAAATTGGAAAATGAGGGGATGCCCATCAATTGGGGAATGGCTGAACAAATTGTGGTATATGTTGGTGATGGAATACTATTGTGCTCAAAGGAATAATAAAGTGGAGGAATTCCATGGAGACTGGAACAACCTCCAGGAAGTGATGCAGAGCGAGAGGAGCAGAACCAGGAGAACATTGTACACAGAGACAAACACACTGTGGTATAATCGAACGTAATGGACTTCTCCATTAGTGGCGGTGTAATGTCCCTGAACAATCTGCAGGGATCTAGGAGAAAAAACACTATCCATAAGCAGAGGACGAACTGTGGGAGTAGAAACACTGAGGGAAAAGCAACTGCCTGACTACAGCGGTTGAGGGGACATGACAGAGGAGAGACTCTAAACGAACACTCTAATGCAAATATTAACAACATGGCAATGGGTTCGAATCAAGAACACATGTGATACCCAGTGAAATCACATGTCGGCTACGGGGGGTGGGGGGGAAGAAAAGAAAATGATCTTTGTCTTTAATGAATAATGCATGGAAATGATCAAATAAAATACTATAAAATTAAAAAAAAACAAAAAAATTAGGGTAAAGGACCTATTTGTATAACAATATTTATAGCAGCTCTTTTTATGGTGGCAAATAGTTGCACAATGAAGGGATATCCATCAATTTGGAAATGATTAAACAAATTGTGGTACACGTTGGTGATGGAATACCATTGTGCTATAAGAAATGACAATCAGGAGAGCATGGAAAAAAACCTGGAAAAGCCTACATGAACTGATGCAAAGTGAAATAAGCAAAACTCGGAGAACATTGTACCCAATAACAGCAATATTAGATGACAATTATGTGTGAAAACCTGGATACTCTCAGCAATGCAGTGATCTCGGACAATCCTGAAGGATTTATGATAGGGAATGTTATCTACCTCCAGAGAAGAACTGTTGGAGTCCTCTTTCACAAAGATACATCAGTTCCTATTTGGTTTTATTTGGGGATTTGGTTATATATAACTTTGTGCTTGCAACAATGACCAATATGGAAGTGGGTTTTGGATGACAATAAAAATGTGGAAAAAATCGCCATTTTACTTAGGAAGAAATGAAGTTGGGAGGTGGAGTCAAGATGGCGGCCTAGAAGGAGCAGAAGTTCAGACCTCTGAATACCCTTCCTAACTGATCATAAACTGAATGCTCCTAGAGGACTGAAAATCAAACTAAACAACAAGACAGAGCCAAGGAACCCTCCTGCTGGACTTAATTCAAAAGGTATGCCCCCCAAAAAGCCGGAATCTGAGAACACTCAGGTTTAAGGTGAAGACAGAAGGAAGGTCCCAGGACCCATCCCCCCTCCCACCCAGAGAGCTGAGACTCCCAGACCCCAGCAGCAGTAGGAACTTCTGGGTGGGCAAAGGTGCTGGTCTGGAGGGCATACATTGCAACCAGGGCTGTGATAAGTTCAGAGCATCCAACACAGATGGCGGGAAAGGGGCTAGAGAGGGAGCATAGACCTGACAGCCTGGCCAGAGCTGTGGAGATCCTCCATATTTGCTCCAGCCTTCCAGGAAGTTTTGGACTCAGAGAACACCCAGCCCAACTAAGCTGAACTTAATCCCATAAAAAGTCTCCAGAACTCAGTGAAGCCCAGGCTCTACACCCATCCTCACTGACTACTGGACTTTAATCCAATCAAAAGCCTCCAGAAGACAGGGAAGCTCAAACCCCAACAAACCTCCACCAGAGACTACACCAAGAGATCTCCTGTTAAAGCTCCAAGAGGGGAGACTGACAGAAGCCCCCAAACAAAAAAAAATGAGAGGAGCAAGGGCACAGACAAATACAGGGAGTAAAGAAGGGGTGAATTTGAGCAAACAACAGAAAAAGAAGAAAGAAACTACAATAGACAGCTTCTACTCAGCAAATGGAACAGAGGGGGAGAGATCAGCAAATGAAAAATCAGAAATCCAAGCGATTAGATACAGGCTATGGAAGAACTCAAAACACAATTAAGAGAGGCTGAAGACAATTGGGAAAAGAACTTAAAAATTAAGATAATTCATCTGGAAACAGAGGCACTTGAACTAAAACAATAAAATAGTGTCTTGAAAGCCAAAATCAGCCAGCTGGAAAATGAAGGAAAGGAGATGAAAGATGAGGTGAAGAAGATGAAAGACCAGTTAAAGAGGATGAAAGATGACCTCCAAAGAAAATCAGACCAGAAGGAGAGGGATGACCAAAAAGCCAGGGATGGAATCCAGTCTTTAAGAACCAGAATACAAAAACTGGAATTAAGTGACCTCACAAGGCAGCAGGATACTCTAAAACAAAATGAAAAGAATGAAAAGAATGAGGAAAATATGAAGAAAATACCTTATTCACAAAACAGACGATTTAGAAAATCGTTCGAGAAGAGACAATTTAAGAATCATAGGTCTACCAGAAGACCATGACAAAAGAAAAAGCCTGGACATAATACTAGAGGAAATTATCCAGGAAAACTGTCCCGATATCCTAGAACAAGAGGGGAAAGTGGAGATTGAAAGAATCCACAGATCACCTCCTGTTCTTCATCCTCAATTGACAACACCCAGGAATGTTATAGCCAAACTCAAAGATGATCAGACCAAAGAAAAGATATTACAAGCTGCCAAGAAGAAGTCATTCAGATACCATGGAAACACAGTGATGATAACTCAGGATCTGGCTTCATCCACACTAAAGGACAGAAAGGCATAGAATATGATATTCTGGAAAGCAAGGGAACTAGGTCTACAACCAAGAATAAAATACCCATCAAAACTGACTATATTCTTACAGGGGAAAGTATGGTCATTCAACACAATAGAAGAATTCGAAGCATTTGTAAAAAAAAGGCCAGACCTGAACAGAAAATTTGATGTCCAGGCACAGAACTCAAGAGAATCATCAAAAGGTAATTAAAAAAGAGGGGGAAAAGAAAAACAAAACAAAACAACAACAACAAAAATTTTTAAAGAGACTCAATAAGTTAAAATAGGTATCCCTATAAGAAAATAGGTCATTGGTAACGCTTAAAAACTGTTGCTATCACCTGGGCAGCTAGAAGAATTACACTTAAAAGGAACAGTGACAAACTGTATAGGATGAAAGGACAAGACATAAATAGGTATATAGATAAATGCATGCATAAGGATACATGTGTGTGTGTGTGTGTGTGTGTGTGTGTGTGTGTATATATATATATATATATATATATATATATATATATATACAACCAGAACTAAAAAAAAAGAGACTAATACTAAAAGAAATGGGAAAAGAAACAAATGGGGGTAAATTTTGACATGTCACAAAGTAGCTCATGGTGGGAGGGGGGAGAACATCAATACACTGGAAGGGTAAAGAGGTTGGAGATAAGAAATACTCAACTCTTACGTGCTTTGAAACTGACCCAAAGAGGGAAAAACAATCCAATCCATTGGGGAAGAGAATAGATTTGTGCCCTATAGGGGACTAGAAGGGTAAAAATTGGACTGGTGGGGAGGGAAGCAGTACAAGGGAGGGAGAGGAGGGTGGGGGGGCTTTAAAAAGACTACACTGGAAAATAAGGGGGGGATCAGAAGGAAGAGGGGGTTGAAAGGAAGTAAAATAAGGGTGGGAACTAGGGGGACTGATTATAAACAAACACTGGTGTAGAAGGAAAGAGTAAAAGAAGAAAAGGCAGGACCAGGAGTAGAAATCAAAATCCTGGGAAATACACAGCTAGTAATCATAACTCTGAATGTGAATGGAATGAACTCGCCCATAAAATGCAAGTGAATAGCAGAGTGGATTAAAATCCAAAACCCTACCATATGCTGTCTGCAGGAAACACACATGAGGAAGGTAGATACTCATAGGGTGAAAGTAAGAGGATGGAGCCAGATCTATTTGGCATCAACTGATAAAAAGAAGGCAGGAGTCACAATCATGATATCTGACAAAGCCAAAGTAAAAATAAATCTAGTTAAAAGAGATAGGGAATGTAACTACATCCTGATTAAAGGCAGTATAGACAATGAGGAAATATCTGTACTCAATATGTATGCACCAAATGGCAGAGCATCCAAATTTCTAAAGGAGAAACTAGAGAAGCTCAAGGATGAAATAGACAGAAAAACTATACTAGTGGGAGATCTGAACCTACCTCTATCTGAACTAGATAATCAAACCAAAAAATAAATAAGAAAGAGGTGAGAGAAGCAAATGAAATCTTAGAAAAATTAGAGTTAGTAGACATGTGGAGAAAAATAAATAGGGACAAAAAGGAATACACCTTCTTTTTCAGCAGCACATGGTACATTCACAAAAAATTGGCCATGTATTAGGGCACAAAAACATTGCAAACAAGTGCAAAAGGGCAGAAATAATAAATGCAACCTTCTTATACCACAATGCAATGAAAATAATAATTAGTATGGGTACATGGAGAGATAAATAAAAAATTAATTGGAAATTAAGCAATATGATTCTCCAAAACTGTCTAGTTAAAGAACAAATCATAGAAACAATCAATAACTTCATTGAAGAAAATGACAATGGTGAGACATCCTTTCAAAACCTATGGGATGCAGCCAAAGCAGTACTCAGGGGAAAATTTATAACCTTGAGTTCATATATAAACAAATTAAGAAGGGCAAAGGTCAATGAATTGGGCATGCACATTTAAAAACTAGAAAGTGAACAAATTAAAAATCCTCAGATGAAGATTAAATTAGAGATCCTAAAAATCAAAGGAGAAATCAATAAAATTGAAAGTCAAAGAACTATTGATTTAATAAGTAAAACCAGAAGCTGGTACTTTGAAAAAACAAATAAAATAGACAAAGTACTAGTCAGTCTAATTTAAAAAAGGAAAGAAAAAAACCACATTGACAGTATCCAAGATGAAAAGGGAGACCCCACCTCTAATGAAGAGGAAATTAAGGCAATCATTAAAAATTACTATGCTCAATTATATGGCAACAAATATGGAAATCTAGGTGATATGGATGAATACTTACAAAAATATAAATTGCCTAGACTAAAAGAGGAAGAAATAAATTACATAAACAACCGCATATCAGAAAAAGAAATCGAACAAGCCATCAAAGAACTCCCTAAGAAAAAGTCCCCAGGTCCAGATGGATTTACAAATGAATTCTATCAGACATTCAAAGAACAACTAATCCCAATATTATACAAACTATTTGACAGAATAAGCCAAGAAGTGGTTCTACCAAATTCTTTTTACGACAAAAACATGGTACTGATCCCAAAGCCAGGCAGATTAAAAACAGAGAAAGAAAACTATACGCCAATCTCCCTAATGAATACAGATGCAAAAATCTTAAATAGGATACCAGGAAAAAGACTCCAGCAAGTCATCACAAGGGTTATACACTATGATCAGGTAGGGATCATACCAGGAATGCAAGGATGGTTCAATATTAGGAAAACTATCCACATAATTGACCATATTAATAAGCAAACCAACAAAAATCGCATGATTATCTCAATAGATGCAGAAAAAGCCTTTGATAAAATACAACACCCATTCCTATTGAAAACACTAGAAAGTATAGGAATAGAAGGGCCTTTCCTAAAAATAATAAACAGTATATATCTAAAACCATCAGCAAACATCATCTGCAATGGGGATAAACTCGAAGCCTTCCCAATAAGATCAGGAGTAAAACAAAGATGCCCATTATCACCTTTACTATTTAATAATGTACTATAAACACTAGCAGTAGTAATTAGAGAAGAAAAAGAAATTAAAGGTAAAATTGACAATGAGGAGACCAAGCTGTCACTCTTTGCGGATGATATGATGATTTACTTAAAGAATCCTAGAGATTCAACCAAAAAGCTAGTCGAAATAATCAACAACTTTAGCAAAGTTGCAGGATACAAAATAAACCCACATAAGTCATCAGCATTTCTATATATCTCCAACCCAGTTCAGCAGCAAGAATTAGAAAAAGAAATTCCATTTAAAGTTACCCAAGACAATATAAAATACTTAGGAATCTATCTGCCAAGACAAACACAGGAACTATATGAACACTACTACAAAACACTCTCCACACAATTAAAACTAGATCTAAACAATTGGAAAAACATTGATTGCTCATGGGTGGGACGAGATAACATAATAAAAATGACCATCCTACCCAAACTTATCTATCTATTTAGTGCCATACCCATGGAACTTCCAAAAAACTTTTTTTACTGAATTAGAGAAAACCATAACAAAGTTCATTTGGAAGAACAAAGGATCAAGGATATCCAGAGAAATAATGAAAAAAAAAATACAAAGGAAGGTGGCCTTGTACTCCCAGATCTCAAACTATATTACAAAGCAGTGGTCATCAAAACAATTTGGTCCTGGCTAAGAGACAGAAAGGAGGATCAGTGGAAAAGACTTGGGGTAAATGACCTCAGCAAGACAGTCTATGACAAATCCAAAGACCCCAGCTTTTGGGACAAAAATCCACTATTTGATAAAAACTGCTGGGAAAATTGGAAGACAGTATGTGGGAGAGATTAGGTTTGGATCAACATCTCACACCCTACACCAAGATAAATGGATGAACGACCTGAACATAAAGAAGGAAACTATAAGTAAATTATGCGAACACAGAATTGTATACATGTCAGACCTTTGGGAAGGGAAAGATTTTAAAACCAAGCAAGACTTAGAAAGAGTCACAAAATGTAAAATAAATAATTTTGACTACATCAAATTAAAAAGTTTCTGTACAAACAAAACCAATGTAACTAAAATTAGAAGGGAGGCAACAAATTGGGAAACAATTTTCATAACAAAAACCTTGGACAAAGGTCTAATTACTCAAATTTATAAAGAGTTAAACCAGTTGTACAAAAAATCAAGCCATTCTCCAATTGAAAAATGGGCAAGGGACATGAATAGGCAGTTTTTAGTTAAAGAAATCAAAACTATTAATAATCATATGAAAAATGTTCTAAATCTCTTATAATCAGAGAGATGCAAATCAAAACAACTCTGAGGTATCACCTCACACCTAGCAGATTGGCCAACATGACAGCAAAGGAAAGTAATGAATGCTGGAGGGATGTGGCAAAGTGGGAACACTAATTCATTGCTGGTGGAGTTGTGAATTGAACCAACCATTCTGGAGGGCAATTTGGAACTATGCCCAAAGGGTGATAAAAGACTGTCTGCCCTTTGATCCAGCCATAGCACTGCTGGGTTTGTACCCCAATGAGATAATAAGGAAAAAGGCTTGTACAAGAATATTCATAGCTGCGCTCTTTGTGGTAGCAAAAATTGGAAAATGAGGGGATGCCCTTCAATTGGGGAATGGCTGAACAAATTATGGTATATGTTGGTGATGGAATACTATTGTGCTAAAAGTAATAATAAAGTGGAGGAATTCCATGGAGACTGGAACAACCTCCAGGAATTGATGCAGAGTGACAGGAGCAGAACCAGGAGAACATTATATACAGAGACTGATACACTGTGGTTCAATTGAATGTAATGGACTTCTCCATTAGTGGCAATGCAGTCATCATAAACAGCCTGGAGGGATCTATGAGAAAAAAAACTATAACTTCCTTCCTTCCTTCCTTCCTTCCTTCCTTCCTTCCTTCCTTCCTTCCTTCCTTCCTTCCTTCCTTCCTTCCTTCCTTCCTTCCTTCCTTCCTTCCTTCCTTCCTTCCTTCCTTCCTTCCTTCCTTCCTTCCTTCCTTCCTTCCTTCCTTCCTTCCTTCCTTCCTTCCTTCCTTCCTTCCTTCCTTCCTTCCTTCCTTCCTTCCTTCCTTCCTTCCTTCCTTCCTTCCTTCCTTCCTTCCTTCCTTCCTTCCTTCCTTCCTTCCTTCCTTCCTTCCTTCCTTCCTTCCTTCCTTCCTTCCTTCCTTCCTTCCTTCCTTCCTTCCTTCCTTCCTTCCTTCCTTCCTTCCTTCCTTCCTTCCTTCCTTCCTTCCTTCCTTCCTTCCTTCCTTCCTTCCTTCCTTCCTTCCTTCCTTCCTTCCTTCCTTCCTTCCTTCCTTCCTTCCTTCCTTCCTTCCTTCCTTCCTTCCTTCCTTCCTTCCTTCCTTCCTTCCTTCCTTCCTTCCTTCCTTCCTTCCTTCCTTCCTTCCTTCCTTCCTTCCTTCCTTCCTTCCTTCCTTCCTTCCTTCCTTCCTTCCTTCCTTCCTTCCTTCCTTCCTTCCTTCCTTCCTTCCTTCCTTCCTTCCTTCCTTCCTTCCTTCCTTCCTTCCTTCCTTCCTTCCTTCCTTCCTTCCTTCCTTCCTTCCTTCCTTCCTTCCTTCCTTCCTTCCTTCCTTCCTTCCTTCCTTCCTTCCTTCCTTCCTTCCTTCCTTCCTTCCTTCCTTCCTTCCTTCCTTCCTTCCTTCCTTCCTTCCTTCCTTCCTTCCTTCCTTCCTTCCTTCCTTCCTTCCTTCCTTCCTTCCTTCCTTCCTTCCTTCCTTCCTTCCTTCCTTCCTTCCTTCCTTCCTTCCTTCCTTCCTTCCTTCCTTCCTTCCTTTCTCCCTCCCTCCCCCTTCCTTTCTTCCTTTCTTCCTTCTTATCTATCTATCTATCTATCTATCTATCTATCTATCTATCTATCTATCCATCTTGACACCCACTGCATCATACTTTTTCCAATATGATGACAGGGAGGGGGCTATGTATGTAACTAATATCTGTGTGTATCATAGCTAAATTGCACAGTGGATAGAGTGCCAGGCCTGGAATCAGGAAGATCTGAGACTGAATCAGATCACAAACACTTCTTATCTGTGTGACCCTGGGCAAGTCACTTAACCCATTTTGCCTCAGTTTCCTCATCTGGAAAATGATTTGAGAAGGAACCAATCCAGTATTTTTGCCAAGAAAATCCCAAATGGGGTCATGGAGAGTCAGACATGACTGAAAAGTGGGTAGAAATGTTTTCCTGATGAGTTGGCATCTATCCCTTCTGCCTATGCCTCAGTAGTGAGAAGGCATCATCTTCATCTGATTCCAAAGATCATTTATACCAATACCCTCATTTTACAAGTAAGAAAACTAATGCCCAGAGAGTTCAAGTCCCTTGACCAAGGTGACACAGAGAAGGGTTCCAAATCCATGTCCTCTGTCTCCTATTCTGAGGCTCTTTCTATCAGACTCTTTAAAAACTATCTGGTTGTTATTTTAGTGCCTGAACAGGTCCTTTGTACTGACCAGTTAGGAGTGACCAGAAAGGGTTAAACTGCCTCCTGGAGTGCCCATCTCATTAGATCATATTCCCTAGAGACTTAGCTACTAGAGCCTGATTCTGTTGACTTTAAATGGATGGAAACACCTGCTTCCCTAGGGAAGCTCCTGTTGGTCAGAGACCTTGGTCGCCCCATGTTTAGGCCTGGCATGGCCAGACTTTGGGCTTTGGCTTTGGAACCCCCTTGCTACTATCTGTTTCTCCCTAGCCCTCTCCAAGGTTTTGGCTTGAATCTCTAGTAGACAGCTAACATACCACCACCTCCTTCTCCACCCTGAGTCATTGTTCCGCCAGTCTCTCTGCTCCCAAATCATTTACTCCCACTGTTCATATGCCTGCCCTGAGCTTCCTCCAGTTGGGTGGGCATTCCTGAATTCCAAGCCTCCTCCCCTTTCAGGAGAGAGCTCAGATGATCCATCACCCTGACTTCCTTTAAGGTGACCCCTGCTAGGTGGGGTGGCATGAGAGGACCTTTGAAATGTGCCCCTTCTCAAGAGGCCCTTTCTAGACATGATGGACATTCCTATGGATACTGCCAGGACCTGGTGCCTCGCTGGAGTCTGGGAAAGCCCCACGCATGCAGAGGGCCTTAGTCACCATCCCCAAATCTTTTACTAGATACTCAATTATTCAGAATTGGGCTGTCCTGAGGCAAAACTCTGAATAACAATGGCTAATGCCAATGTTGGCTTTGGATACCTCACATTCAGTGTCTCATTGATCCTGGCTACATCCCTGAGTCAGGTGGTGCAAGTTGTAGTGCGTGTTCTCTAAGTTATGAAGGAAGAAAACAAGGCTCAGAATGGGGAACTGAGGGAGAATCTCAAAATCTGAGATCTGAAAGAGTCCCAAGGGCTCATCCAGTCTTCTCCATCTGTCTTCCTCTCTGTCTCTGTCTCTCCCCCACTATCTTTCTCTCTGCCTCTGTCTCTCTGTCTCTCCTATTCTATCTTTCTCTCTCTCTACCCTCCCTCCATCTCTCTGTCTCTCACTGTCTCTTTCCCTTTCTCTCTGTCCCTCTGTCTGTCTGTCTCCCTCCCTCTTTCTCCCTCTCTCTCTGTCTCTGACTCTGTCTCTCTCTCCCTCCCTCTCTTTGTCTTTCTCCCTCCCTCTCTCTCTCTCTCCCTCCCTCTCTCTGTCTCTCACTGTCTCTCTCCTTTTCTCTCTATCTCTCTGTCTATTTGTGTCTCCTTCCCTCTTTCTCCCTCTCTCTGTCTGTCTCTGTCTCTAGCTGTCTGTCTGTCTCACTGTTTTCCTCCCTCCCTCTGTCTGTCTCCCCTTCTGTTTTTGTATCCCTGCCCCACTGTCTCTCCCCCTCTTTTAGTCTATCTGTCTCTGTCTCTGTCTGGGAGGGTTCAAATCTGACAGTGTTATCCTAGGCAAGTCACTTCCCCACCCCACCCCCATTGATTACTACTCTTCTACCTTAGATATAATAACTAGTATTGATTCTAAGACTGAAGGTAAGGGTTTACAAAAAGCTTATTGACTGACCGATGTAGGAATCCTTTCTATCACATCCTTGACAAATAGAAGCCTACCTACCAATGGGCCAAAGTCCCCACTCTTCATTTTTGGCCTCAGGAAAATAAGGGTATTGGGCTAGAATCTAGTTAGATCAGAGGTTCTTCACCTTTTTTTGAATCATGAGCTCCTTTGATGGTCTGATTAAACCTTCAAACCCCTCTTCAAGCTAACATTTGATAACGTTATAATGGAAGGAAATGCCCAGTTTGGGTTAAAGATTAGCAAACATATTGGTGTAATCTTTTTCCATCCAAGTTCATAGAGCCCTGGAAATTTTCCATGGACCCTCTGGAGGACTCTGTTTGCCCCTCGTTAAAACCAACAAGCAGCTCTGGTCTAGATGATTGCTAAGTTTCTTTCCAGTCCCTAGTCAATCAACTCTGAGATGTCTTCCTTATATCTTCCATCCAGAGATACTATAGGCTCCCCAGGTATTTTATTTATTTATTCGAACCTTTAACTTAATTCTAAGCACCGGTTCTAAGACAACAGAACACAAGGGCTAGACCGTGGGAATTAAGTGACTTGCCCAACGTCACAAAGTGTCTGAGGCTAGATTTCAGTTCAGGTCCTCCTGACTCTAGACCTAGCTCTCTAACCACCCAAGTTCTCTCCTTTGGGACAATGCAGAAACCTATCTAATCCCCCTTCTACAAATGAACTCTTCCGATACATGAAGGCAGTTATCGTTTTATTCCCACAGCCCAGAATCACAGAATTGGGGCAGTGGGAGGGACCTTCCCCCCTACCCAGATCATCTCTCCTCTTATGTGACATAATGTCAAGAGCTCCCATCGTCTGGGCAGCAGCTTCCATATACAGAATGAAATGCTGTTCATTCATTCATGCATTCATTCATTTCAACATAAAGGATTAAAAATACAACTGGGATAAATTTAATTAAGTGTGTAGGAGCATGTAGAAGAAAATCTGTCTTGTCAAGTGCAGTCTTGGGCAGCCACCAGGAAGAAAGTTCAGGTGGGGTGAGGCAAACAAGGGACAGTTAGCCTCACTTGGGCACAGTCATTCAGGACAGGAAGGGGAGAGGAGGAGGAGGTGGTAGTAGTGCAGGTTGTGGCAGAAGGTGAGCCCAGAAGAGGCCCTTCCAGCACCATGACATGGCTGAAGCTGGTGGGAAGATTTCCAGAAGGAAATTGTTTCCCTCAGACACTGGCACCTTGGTTCAAAACCAGGGTTGTCCTAGCCTAGTTATAACTCCAACTGGATATGCTATTGCTTATCTGTGTCTCTCCAAAAATGCCATGCCTAGCAAGAACTAGGCATAGTGCTCAAAATATGGCACCCTTCATTCCTCCCTTTCCATTTCTATGACAGTGTGCTAAATGCCTTCTCATTCATTCCTTTATTCATTCATCCTTCCCATCTACTTTTTCTCAGTTCAGTAACTACTACCATAGGTTCATTGGTCATAGGCTTAAATCTGGAAAAGGCCTCATAGATCATCTAATCCAACCTCTTTTTATAGCTGGGGAAACAGAAGCGTAGAAATACTGGCATGTGTAAAGATTAACCTGTCCCGAATTATATATGGTTTCCTAAATATAGAGCTATCTATAAAGGACCCCAAAGAATATCTAGTCTACCAGCCTTATTTTGCTAATGAGGAAATAGAGGCTTTGGCAAATGACTTCATCAAGGTCATACAGCAGCTACTTGACAAAGCTAAGATCTGAGCCAGTTTCTCTAACACCAGAGTAAAAAATCTGGGCTACACAACAAATGCAACAAACATGTATTGAGTACTGTGTACTCAGAACTGTACTAGGCACAGATGGGGGGAGACCTGTACAAATCTTAGATAAGACACAGGATACAGTCCCTGCCTTAATAGAACTTACAGTCTGGGAGAGGACCCATAAGATCAAAGATGAGATAGAGAGAAGATGGAATTCTGGTTGCCTTTTTTCTCCCTCTGTTCTCTAGGCCAGACAGGATATGGGGCCACCAAGTGTTGAAGAACCAAATTAAAATGTAATTGGGAGGGGGCAGCTAGTTCAGTTGATAGAGAGAAAGATCTACAGTTAGGGGGTCCTGAGTTCAAATCTGGCCTCTAACACTCCTTAGCTATGTGACTTTGAAAAGTCACTTAGCCAGGGGCTGATGGGTGACTTGGTGGATTGAGAGCCAGGTCTAGAGATGGGAGGTCCTGGGTTCAAATTTGGTCTCAGATGCTTCCTAGCTGGGTGTCCCTGGGCAAGTCCCTTAACCTCTTACCACTCTTCTACCTTGGAACCAATACACAGTATTGATTCCAAGATGGAAGGGAAGGGTTTAAAGAAAAAAAAAAGAAAAGTCACTTAGCCCCCATTGCCTAGCCCTTTTCTGCCTTAGAACCAATACATAAGAATGATTCTAAGAGAGAAGATAAGGATTTAAAAAATATATAATTGATAAATATTTAACAAAATAAGTAAAAATACAATAAAACACATATAAAAGTACATTTTAAAAAGTCTTTTAAAGTAAGTAAATTAAATTAGTAATCAATTTAAATTAAATAAGTAAACAATTTAAATAGTAAATAATTAAAAATAAATTTAAATAGCAAACAAAATAAACAGTAAAAATTTAAATAAATTAAATTAAACCACTAGGTAGACTATGTAGACATACCCTTACGTAAGGATTAATGGCCTCTGTTTCTATTTGCGTTTGACACCTTTGGTGTAGTGGATTCAGGGAGACCTGGGCTCATATTTTGCTTATGACATCTGCCTCAGTTTCTCTATGTGTAAAATGAAGGGATTGGATGAGGTACCTCTAAGGACCCCTCCAGATCTCCATCTGGTGTTGTACCAGGCAAATGTTAATGTCGATGTTTTTTTATCACAGGTGCAGAGGGATGAAAATCACCCTTGGAACAAAAGGGAAAATACACATCTTTGGGTATGAAGAGACCTAGGAAGTTGTCTGTTCCCACAATACTTGGGCAGGGCTGCCCTCTTGAACATCTTTGGTGGAGGCTGTCTTCATACCAGAAGGAGCCGGGCTGGCAGCTGGGGGAGAAGAGTTGACTCTTGTGCAATGGGAAGAAGGCTGTCCATCCCACGTCTACACAGGAACCAAATATGGGCAGGTTAGTAGTTGTATTCTGGGGCCACCCCAGCAGGTCTGAGGCTCTTAGCCAGTTTGTGGTCAGACCCATGTGTGGGCAAGCCTTTAGCTAGGGTTCATGGAAGATGGGGCTCTTGAGTTAAGTCTCCACCATTCAAGGGAGGCGGCCAATATTCCCCACAGTGGTTCCAATCTTTTCCTGCTCTCCTCTTGCCCTAAAGCCCAGTCTTTGGGATCAGTTTTGCCTTTCTTGGACTTCTCAATGCTTAGCATGATGACTGGCACACAGTAAAGCTTTAATAAAAAAGATTTGTCCATTGATTGACTGGCAACAATTGACCTTGTCTTCTGTTTTCCTGACACTCACTTGACATGAGCTTGATCAGTTCCCATCCTCAGTCCCTCAGAACAGTATGGTATACACGTTGGGTTGGACCTCCCCTTTGAGAGCTCCTCCTCAGTCACCCGCTTTATCTAATCAGAGACTCTCTAGACTCTTTTGTAAGCAAGTTGTTTCATTTGTTTTTGTATTTTTGGTACCTAGAGGGCAGGCAGGGGCACAGTGCATAGAGTGCTGGGCTTGGAGTCAGCAAGCCTCATCTCCCAGAAGCCATCTGGCTTCAGACACTTACTGGCTGTATGACCCTTGGTCAAATCACTTAACCCCGTTTGCCTCAGTTTTTTCATCTGGAAAATGAGCCAGAGAAGAAAATGGCAAACCACTCCAGGATCTCTGCCAAGAAAACTCCAAATAGGGTCAGGAAGAGTTGGACATGGTTGAAATAACTGAATAAGATACTTTCAGGTTATTGATAATTCTGGGTAGTAGAGTGTAAAGAGCATCAGGCCTTGAGATTTTCCCTTCCAGAACTATTTGTAGGAGGCTTCTAGTGTGGTTAAAGTTGGTTGAAGTTGGAATTAGGAAGATATGAGTTCAAATCTGACTTTGGGCACTTTCTAGCTTTGTGAGACCCTGAATGAATCAGTTAATTTCTCTTGGCCTCACTTTCCTCTTCTGTAAAATAGGAATAATTATAGTGTCTACCTCCCAGGGTTGTTGTAAAGTCTAAATGAGATAATATCTGTAAAATGTTTTGCAAACATTAAAATATCTTTTTAATGCTAATAAATGTCTTTTAAATGCTAATAATAATTATAAGATTATTATTATTATTTATTTTTATTATACAGCCTAAAGATAAAGATCTATTCTAGTAGTTAAAAAAAACCCTACTAGAACCCAGAAAATTTAGATTCTAGCTGCAGCTCCCTCTTAAACTATTTGAATGATTAAACTATAAGCAAATCACCTCCTCCTCTTTCTCTTCTTCCTCATTTTCTAATCTAGTCTCACTTTCCTCATCTGTAAAATGATAGGCTTTGACTAGATTCCCCTTCTGTTCTGTGATTCGTAGTCTATAAATGATTCAAAGTCATATAAAAATGAACATACAATCACTATGTGAGCAAAGCCTATACATAGTTTGGTACCATTTATTTTTATGTTTTATACATAACATAATATAATATATGATATAACAATAATAGTATACATCTGATTTATAATAAATTATAATAAATATTCTTATCCAAGAGAAATAAATTCTCACATTAGCTTATATCCAAAAATCTACTTCTTGTTCTTTCCCTGCCTCCCTCTGTCCCTCCTGTACCTCCTCTTCCTATACATCTTGAAAGGGATGGAGACTGTGAACATAGTCTTGTTCTCTAAATCTCAGGTCACTCAGATTCAAAGGTGCCTCCCTTGGAATTTGGTAGATGCAAATTCAGGGTATAAAAAGAAGATAGGCTATCTTATATTAAAAAAAATATATTTCTTCAAATTATTTGATACCTAGGAGAATGGCTTGCCCAATGAGTTAGGGCATCAGTATTGTGATATGGAAATCACTTTAAAAGACTGATATATATTAATTTAAGGTCACCAAGGAATTCAGCTATGTAATTCCTAAATGAAAACTCAAGTCCGCAGTCAACCTTTTATGGAGTTTTAATTACAAACAGGAGGAAGAAAAGTGTTAGAGGGAAAGAGAGAGAGGGGGAAAAAGGGGGAGAAGGGAATAGGGCTTAAATACCCACTCTGCTTAGGCTGGGCCAAAGGCCCAAGGCCTTGGATAGCCGGGGCAAAGAAAAGAGATCAGTCCCTATCACTCATGTGACCAAAATGGAGAAACAGTCTGAGGGCCTCCACTCCAAGCACCAGGCTCCAACAACCTCCTTTCCTCCACACAGGAAGTCCCCAGACTCCTCAGCTGTCCTCTACCTCACTTCCTGTGTCTCCCCTGTGCCAATGGTGGCTCTAGCTTCACCCAGGACCGCCCAGAAAGCTGTCCCCTTTGCACATGTCTGTTGAAGGCCATATTCTCAAATAATTAAATCTTGAGCTTTGCTGCAGCCCTTCCTAAATCCTGTTACCCTGAGTAGGGTGGAGATTGTAGTTTCCAAGACCTGATTCTGTCATTCCAAGTATCTCTATTGTTATTGATCAGGAAATAGCCAAATCCCATCCTCTAAAGAATGGTTTGAACAGGGTTGAGTAGTTTTGAAATTCACAGCATATCAATGGAGTGTTCCAAAAATCTTATTGATGTTTTAAGTTATTAAAGCTGTCCCCAAAGTCTTAGTGCAGGTTTAAGGTTTAGGAACTTAAGCAAATCAACTTTAATAGCTCAAACCTGTGCTAAGCTTTTGGGGATAGCCTATGTTAGTGATGGTGAACCTATGGCACGGGTACCAAAAATGGTAAAGTACTCTCTGTAGGCATGTGGCTACCCTCCCCCCACCCAGAGTTCATTACTAGAAATGCAGAGGGCCTTGGGAGGAACTGCTCCCCTCCTCCTTTCCATGCCTGATGACATTTTTTCACATCAAACCACACACCCCCAGACCAGCACTCCAATGAGAGCACATCAGGGTAAGGTGGGCATAGCCAGAAGTGAAAGGGGGAAGAGTATACAGTAGATTGCCTTTGGGAGATTACCCAGGGCTGCTGGACTCTCTCAGGGTTCTCTAGCTGTACCCTGACACTAAAAATCATCTTGTTTAATATTAATAATCTCTTGATGAGGTACCATGACAGTGAACCATGGACCACCATGGCCTTAGAGAATCAAAACTGCATGCCCTAATGGGCAAGTAAGAGATGCCCAGTGAGGTTGTTACCATGTAATGTATTACCAAAGATGACATGGACATGTGATGTGATGTAAAGGACATAATCCAGGAAATGAATGATGAAAAAAAGGGTCAGGTGATCATATGGTGAGAATAAAGGTGAATAGATGAGCAGCCAGAAGAATGCTTGGTATTCAGGAAATATTAAAAGACTTAGAAGGAAGCTTCTAGTTCATGGTCTGGGACTTTAATGGAAGAGGAAAGGGTAGACTGGAATAAGAACAGTTCAGGGTACAAAGAATGTAAATGGGCTGCAATCTGCACTAGTGGATAGAGTACTTATACTTAGGAGATCATAAATCCACTGAAGTATTTGGGAAGACAAATGGAATTGCAGTGGGATTAAACTCAAAAAGAAATGAGGACCATTAACATTGCACATAAATCTTGGCAAGCCATATATTGACTTGGAAAATCACTGTTAATATTATCTGTTATATTGCATTTTTATTAATTTTATTAAATATTTACCAATTATATTTTAATATGTTTGGGGCCACATTGTGTAGTGTGACAGACAGGAGGGCCTGAGTTTAAGGACAGAATCAGGTACTTACTAGCTGTAAGTGATCTTGGCCAACTCACTTACATTTCTGCATAAAGAAGTGGGATGTAATAGTCTTATAATTCCCTTCCAGCTCTGAGCCTGAAATTAAGCTTTGAAGTTAGAGGACCTGGGTTTAAATCCTATGTCTGTTGCTCTTTGCCTGTTACCCTGGGTCATTCACTTCACTTGCTAAGCCTCAGTTTCCTCATCAGTAAAAAGAAAGTGTTAAACTAACTCTCTAAAGTCCCATGTAGTTCTAAATGCTATGATTTGTGAATCTAGTCCATGAATGCCATTGTCAGAGTTAGAACATTGGGCCTGATGACCTGTGCTTGTGTGGTTTCTCTTGTCTTAGGCCTTTTTAGAATTCTTGGCTCCCTTCAAATCATGGCTCAGATATTGTCTCTGTCTCTTGGTCTTTTTGTCTGCCTCTGTCTTTTTATGTCTCTGGGTCTCCATCTCTGTCTCTCTCCTCTCTTTTTTCTAACCTCTCCTCTTTCTTTCTCTGTCTCTGTGTCTCTCTCCCCGTCCCCCTCTTTCTCCCTCCTTTTTCTCTCTTCTCTGCCTTTTCCAACTTCTCTCTCTTTTCTCTATTTCTCTCCCTTCTTTTCTAATATCCACTCCCCCCTCTCTTCCTCCATTTCTCCTTCCTTTTTCTCATTCTCCTCTCTTCTCTTTTCTCTGTCTTTTCCAATATCTCCTCTCTCTTTTCTCTATTTCTTTCTCTCCCTTTTTTCTTTTCTAATATCTACTCTTCTCTCTTTATCTCTCTCTCTCTCTCTCTCTCTCTCTCTCTCTCTCTCTCTCTCTCTCTCTCCATATTTCTCTGTACTTATATACTTACCTACATCTATTGCCTTTAGTAGGTTCCCTGAGGATAGGACTTGACTTATTTTTGTCCCTATACCCATCACCTAACCAACCACAGGGCGGGCCACATAATAGATATTTAACAAGTGATTGTTGAATTAAATTATGGTCTCAAATACCAGCTTTTTTGCCTAGCTCAGGAATGGCACCAAGAGGCTAGCAAGTCTCTCCACTGGTGCTGAAGGACTAGAAGAAAAGTCATTCCATTGCTGTGAGGACATTGCATTTGAAAAACCTATGTAGTGCCCTAGGCGGGAAGAGTCTCACAATGCTGACATGTCCCAGTGGACCCCAGGAAGCCTCCAAAGCCCATATAAATGTCAGAGTACGTCATAGAAACAGAAGATATAGTACGGTTGGAAAAATCCATTCTGAATGACCTTCCCATGGAAAAGCCAGCCTGAACCCACCCTCCTTGATCATGAAGGATGCAGCCCCCAAGGTCAGGACCCGAGGTAGGAAGAGCATTGTTCAAAAAAAGTAAGTGATTTCAAAATGTAGGAAGGAAATATTTGCCCCTAGGAGGCTGTCTTCTAGAAAGTTTCTCCTTGGAAAAGGTAAAGGTTTCCTTATGGTATAAAGTAACTATCAATTACCAGAAGCTCAATGTATTTTTATTTCTTCTTATAGGAATCAAAAGATTTGGAGTAGGAAGAGACTTTGGAATTTATGTAGCCCCCAACTCTTCATTTTAGAGAGCGGAAGCTATTTGCCCAAGGTGATAGGAGCACGGGGAAGGATCCTCAGACTCATGGATCTGTGATAGGAAAAGCTCCTTATCTGTAACATCTGCTAGAATAAGATAATATTTGTAGAAAAGAGCTTATCACAGTGCAGGACCCAGAGTAGGTACTTAATGAATGTTCATTGATTGATTGAGATGTCACTAATCTGGTCTGCCTCCAGGGGATGAATGCCACTGTGATAACCCAGTGGAATAGGAGATGGCTTTGTTTACTTCTCTAAAGGTGTAGACAAGACATTTCCCATAAGGCAAATCTGAAAGCTCCCTGAGTTCAGGGACTGTTTCCTAGATCTAAAGTAGGAAGGGACCTCAGAAATCATCTAGTCCAACCTCCCCATTTTATAGATGAGGAAACTGAGGCAAACAGGGTTAAGTGGCCAGGGTCCTACAGCTGATACATGACTGAGACCAGATTTGAACTCAGAAGTAAGATTTGAATCAAGGTCTTCTGACTCCAGAACTTCTCATTGTTCTTGATGCTGTCTCCAGCACTTACCATCAGACCTGGAACATTTTAGGAATTGTGATAAAGGATGGAAACATTTGCAATTTGCAAAACTGTGCAAAAACTGAAAAGTGCAAACCTAGGTATGATTGACAATGGCATGTGACTTGTGTTTCCCTTATCCAAAATCCTATCCTAACAGTATGTGTTCCATTGAATTGAAAGTCTATGCCCTAGATGACATAATGCTGCCCTTTTAGATGCAGAAGATTCCCAAGTTGAAGAAAATAACCCTGAACCTCAGCTCAGCTCATCTAAGCTTTCTGAGATAGACTTAAAAGACTAGAAGAGGGCATCGAGGTGGCTCAGTGGATAGCGGGCCAGACTTGGAGATGAGAGGTTCTGGGTTCAAATGTGGCCTCAGATGCTTCCTAGCTGTGTGACTCTGGGAAAGTCACATCCCCATTGCCTAGCCCTTACTGCTCTTCTGCCTTGGACTGATACCTAGTATTAATTCTAAGACAGAAGGTATAGGTTAATTTTTTTTTAATGCATTGACTCATTAGTTGATGGCAGAGCTAAGAATGATCCAACAGAAATGGGGTTGAGGGCAGAAAGGGGTCTGGTAACACTAATCGTCAAGGTTTTCTTTTTAGAGGGTGGGGGAAAGGGAAAATGTTCATCCTTGCCCAGGCAAGGAGAGGGCTGGACCTAGAGCAGCAACAAGAGAGACAAACCCCCAGTGGCATTGGCTGGAAGGTACACCTGGGCCAGGCCCAGCTGGTCCTGGCTCCCCCTGCAGAGACCAGCAGTCAGCCTGCATTGGGTGATGACTTTTGGCCCCACGGTCTCACTCTTGGAAGCTGCTGTGACAAGTTCTGTCAAACTCACTTCACTGGTGACCTGGCAAGGACTTGGAGCTCAGGTCTCCAGGCGGGGGAGGGTTTGCATGACATCAGCCTGTCTCCTGCCTGCCTGGCCCATCAACCTCCCCACGTGTGCTTTCAGATTGCTTAATAAAGAGTCTTTTTGTACCTCTTCCTGGTCCAATCAAGTCTTGTCCAGACGGAGATCTGAAGGGACTGGTCTGGGTTATTTCCTGTCAGATTCTAAAATCCCTCCAAAATCAAGAGTTGGACTGACAAGCTGAGTTCCACAGACAGTATTCTTTTTCCAGCTGAAGCAAAAATGGGAAGAGGGACTTTTCCTTCTATCCTGCTCCAGGCCTGGGCAGTTCTCTAAGGACTGGGGCCAGAGCCCTCCAGAAGGAAGAAGGAGGCAATCCACCCAACTTCTCTTCTGTGCCTTTGGGTGTTATCCTCTGCTGAGGCTTCATGCTCTAGAGCCTAGGCCTCCTCTCTACCTCAACCCAAGCTGACCTGCCCTATGGCTCATTCTCTTAGGGTCTTCCCTGTCAACTTGACCCCCCAGCCCCCTAGCCAGAGTTAGGAAGGAGCTGTCAAGTCACAGTTGCCAATGGACTGCCCCTACAATGATACAGGACTCTGGAGGGGAGAGGCACCATCAGTGGTACTTACCCTGTTCCCTGGCAGACACTCATCTACCTCCTACATCCCCCCTTGGTCTCTGTGTGATCCTGGGTCCCAGTTTGAGAGTCAAAAATGCTATTTCCTGGCTACCTTTCACCTGCTTATTAAAATGTGATGTTCCCCAAAGCTGGGGCTCTCTTGCATCTCTATTCTTATCTGTAGCACATTTTATTGTTATTGTTCAGCCCTTTGAGGCATTTCTGACTCTTTGTAACCCCTTTTGGGGTTTTCTTGGCAAAAATACTTTAGTGGTTTGCCATTTCCTTCTCAAGCGTGATACATAGTAGTTAATAAATGCTTTTTGATTCCATTCAATTCAAGAAATACTTATTAAGTGTCTACTATTTTTGTAAACCTTTACCTTCTGTCTTGATGGCTACAAAGTATTGGTTTCAAGGCAGAAGAGTGGAAAGGGCTAGGTAATGGTGATTAAGTGACTTGCCCAGGGTCACACAGCTACATTTGAACCCAGGCCCTCCTATCTTCAGACTTGGCTCTCTATCCTCTGCGTCACCTAGTTGCCACTTAAGCACCTACTCTTAAACCAGTAACTGGGCTAAGGGCTAGGTATACAAAAAAAGATAAAAGATAGTCCCTGCCCTCAAGGAGCTTACAGTCTATAACAGGGTGGGGAAGACAACATACAAACAAACGTATATAAAACAATCAATATTCAGGGTAAACAGAAAATAATTAACAGAGAGAAGGAACTGGAGGAAGAGGGGTTGAGGAAGGCTTCTGGTAGGTGGTGGGATTTCAATTATTCATTCATTCATCAATAGTTCATGGCACTCAAACTTGCTGTCTCACTTGCTGGCAAGGTCTACATAAGCCACAGGTAGGAAGGAAGGAAGGAAGGAAGGAAGGAAGGAAGGAAGGAAGGAAGGAAGGAAGGAAGGAAGGAAGGAAGGAAGGAAGAAAAGAAGGAAGGAAGGAAGGGAGGGAGGGAGGAAGGAAGGAAGGAAGGAAGGAAGGAAGGAAGGAAGGAAGGAAGGAAGGAAGGAAGGAAGGAAGGAGGGAAGGAGGGAAGGAAGGAAGGAAGGAAGGAAAGAAGGAAGGAAGGAAGGAAGGAAGGAAGGAAGGTGCAAGCCCAGGATTAGAAGACTTGAGGTTTGGGGTCCAGGGCTGCTGGAATTCAGAGAAATGAGAGATCAAAGATTGCTGGAGAAATGAGGGAGAGTTTTTGAGAGAGATGGGACTTGAGCAGGGCCTTGAAGGATAACTTGATTGAGGATTGAGGTTTTAGGTAGATATGGTAGGGGGTAAAGAAGGACAACTCAGATGAGGGGCTGTGCCATGGGAAAAGGACTAGACTTTCACCATTTCTTGAAACTAATGTTAAAGGCATTTTGGTAGTGATCAAAATTTGAATTTTGAATTCACTTATTTTTCTCTATCCCAAGTACATCTGTAGACCATTTACCATAAAATCAGATGGAGTATCATAATGAACAGATGAGGAGCCTTTGGTTTGGGTTCCAGTTCTACCTTTCAGCAGGATCTTTCTCCTCTGGGGCCTCAGGTTTTCCATACTGATAAAATAGTGTTTGATTATAGAATCTCTAGTGACCCTTCCATAGGGCAGCTAGGTAGCACAATAGAGTGTCATGCCTGGAGTCAAGAGGACCTGAGTTCAAATCTAACCTCAAACACTTCCTAGCTATGTGACCCTTGACAAGTTTCTTAACCCCAGTTGCCTGGTTCCTGCTAGTCTTCTGTCTTAGAACTCATACTAAGATGGAAGATAAGAGCTCCAAAACAAGCAAATGAAAAAAGATCCATCCCAGTATAAAGTTCTATGGTTCTTCTTATGAAATGTGGACCCTTGAGTAAGGCAAAGAATCTCTTGCCTCTCTTCCAAACATGGTGTTTGAACTTTCACTTATTGTGGATTCACTTGTTTGGGTTTTGAAGGCTTTTACCTTTCATTAAAAGAATAATTAGGCAGAATTTATGTAGAGCTTTAAGATTCACAGAGCAATTTATTTGATCTAACAGTCTTTCAAGGAAAGTGCTTTTAATATCTGGGGAAAGATTTTTTACATTTTTACATTTACAGATGAGGAAACTAAGAGAAATTAAATGACTCACCCAGGTAAGTGTCTGTCAGGATTCGAACCTGACTCTAAGTCCACCACTCTATAGTCTAGGAAATATCTATCTCCTACAAACACTCCTAGAAAGAAAAACCAATTGAGTCCTGACCAGCTCACAACTCAGTATGGGCTGAGAAAGACAAGATCATCTCTTAGGTTCCTTCAAAAGATGGTGAGATTCAAAGATGGGAAGAATCTTAGAGGCCATCTAGTCCAAACTCCTCATTTGACAGAGAAGGAAACTGAGGCTCAGGGGCTTCCCTATGGCCCTTTAGGCAGATAGCAAGAATCCTCAGTGTTCTCTTCCATAAAATGAGTGAGAGGCACCATAGTACATTTCTATCTCTAAATCAGTAGTCCTATAGCCCATAATGTCTCTTTGACCTCAAGTGCTCACTATGCTGTTAGGACAGGCCACCAGAAAGTCAATCGAGTGGGATAAATGCTGTGGGCACAAAGAAAGGCAAGAACGCTGAGACTATTTCATTCATTTCTCCCCCATCTCCTTGTAAGCCAGATGCTGTGGCATCTCCTGCCATAACACTAGCCCTCTAGCCCCCTCCCACGTAGCTGTCCCTTCCTTCTCTCCCTCTGTCTTCCACCACTAAGCAGCCTCTATCCTGTCCCCTGGAGGCCCCCATGGAGAGATGAGGGGAAGGAAAATGTCCTTCCCTTCCCTTCAGTCATTCCCAATCAGGTTTTGGGGGGTCCTTTTTCTCCTCCTGGGCTCTTGGCCTGGCAGCGGGAGCCAAGGAATCTGTTTTCCATTAGCTGTACTTTTCCCGGAGACTGAATCGTTCTTTGAACCTGTAGAAGCAGGAAACCCATTAAAACCCTGAGAGGACAGGGACCCAACCCCAGCCAGCACATTCCTTCAGCTCCTTTCATCCCCTGGGCAAGGCCCTGCTGAGTTCTCGGCTGCCGTTAGGAGGGGGCCAGGTCCCCTCTCCTCTTTGGACAGTGATTCCCTGGCCCCATTGGCCCCTTGGGAATCTGGAGGGCTCCTCTCAGCCTCCCACTTTCCCAGGCGTGAGGAGGGAGCTCTCTGGCTGAGGCCCCCAGACTTCCCCATGATGCATCCCCTCCCTCTCTTCTGGTCAGTATCATCACTTGGCATCTGGACATTCCCAGCAGCACACAGGGACCACTTGGGCAGGTGTAGACTAAGAGTTTCTAATTGGCTTCTTTGGTCTTATAAAGAAAATGAAATTTAAAAAAGTAAGCCCTCAGATGTCAAAGTAGGAAGGAAGTTTAGGTAGCATTTTGGTTAACCCTTTTTACAGGTGGGAAAATCAAGGTCTACGTGGGGAAATAGATTTTATAGGAGTTAGAGCAGGGAAGGGCCATAGAGATTGTCATTTCACCTTTCATTCTGCAGTTGAGGAAAGCGGAGAGCCAGAGAGTGAAAAGGACTCAGCCAGTGTAGGGTCAGAGAGTGAGGTCTTCAGAAACCAGATCCAGCATGGTTTCTACAACGTCATACATGTTATCCCTCTCAGGAAGCCTTCTCTGATAGATCTCTCTCACAGCTCCTTACTTTCCATCTTAGAATCAATACTGTGTTTCGATACCAAGGCAGAAGAGTGGCAAGGGCTGGGCAATGGAAGTTAAGTGACTTGCTCAGAGTCACACAGCTAGTAAGTGTCTGAGACCAGATTTGAACCCAGGACCTCCCATCTCCAGCTCTCCATCCACTGAGTCACCCAGCTGCCCCTTGGAACTTCTTGAAAGAAGCCGTAATATATATTTTTGATCAGGTGCTACTTGCTTGGGTCCAAGGCTGATAGTGACCTAGGTGGGGGCCTTTGGAAAGGTCTTTAAATACAATTCAGTGAATTATGACCTCAACTGTGTTTGATGAGGCACAGGGGATGCCAAAAGAAAAAATAATCTGAAATAGTTCCTGCCCTCAGGGGGTTCCTACTCTATAGAATTCTGTTCCCACTTACCTTGTGGTGTAATGGAAAGAACCTGTATTTGGCGTCTGAAAGTTTGGCTACGAGTCTCCACTCTGCCCTTGCTCCCTGCGTGACTGTGGGTAAGCCTCAGTTTCTAACCTCTGTACAATGTGTGTTTCGTGGGCTGGGAGGGCCCTTGGCCCAGATGACCTCAGAGATCACTTCCAGTTCTGAGAACCAATGAGGGTGTAGCCTCAGCACGGGGCAGATCTGGCTCCCAGAGCCATCCCTGCTGCCCGTTGGAAGCTGCCCCCAGCCAGACTGTCTTCTTCTCCAGGAGACTCTGTTCCAATCCCCAAATACCCTTAATTCATGTGGAATTTCTCCCCTCGTCTCAGGGCTGGAGAGAGGAGACCCTCCGCCCCTTTATGAAAACAGAACAGAGTTATTCGGCGAAACCTCAACCCTGTGCTTTTAAGGAACTGGCAGGCTGCAACAGGAAATTATTATAAGTAGAAACCACAGAGAGTGCACATGTTTGCGGCGGCTGCTGCCTCGATTCCTGGGGAGGCGCCGCGGGAAGAACTTGGAGTGATGGCGGCTCTCACCACGAGGAGGTACCTGAGGAGCTTGGGCCCGGGGGGACAGGGGTCATTCATGGGTGACTGACTGTACACAGGCCAAGATGGCTAAAGACCTCCAGACCAAAGCAAATGAAAGGCAGTTGAGTCCCTGGATGTTTATAAATTTACAGTCCTTGATCTCTCGGGCATCTTCTTTTCTAACTTGTACCTGAATGGTTCTACATACATCCCAGAAAAGTGTTCATGACAGCTTCCCCCCATCTTCTACATCACAGGGCTATAAGTGATCTTAAAGATCATTTGATTGTTTATTCCCCCACTGTACAGTTGAGGAAACTGAGGTCATTCATATCACTGGTGAGGAGAAGAAATATGATGTCATAGAATCATAGAATTTCAGGGTTGGGGTTGGCCCATTATTGCCCATAGGCAAATGGTCCATGAACTAAGAATGTTTTTGTTTTTAAACTTTTACCTTTTGCCTTAGAATAAATATTGAGTATTGATTCCAAGGCAGAAGAGTGGCAAGGGCTAGGCAATGGGGGTTAAGTGACTTGTCCAGGCTCACCCATCTAGGAATTGTCTGAGGCCAGATTTGAACCCAGGACCTCCTGTCTCCAGGCCTCAATCTATTGAGATACCTAGCTGCCTCCATGTGCTAAGCACTTTTTACAAATATCATCTAATTTTTCCCTCACAACTCTAGGAGACTGGTGTTTTTATTATCCCTATTTTACAAATAAAGAAACTGAGGCATTTGTCCAGGGTCACACATCTGACATCAACTTTGAACTTAGGTTTCCCTGATTCCAGGCCCAGCACTTCATCAATTCCCCACCTAGTCATCCATTCTTTGCAGCTCATCTTCATTTTCCAGGACTGGGGATAGACTTGTTCCAGGCCACCCATATTCTCAGCCTGTCCCTGAGTTTTCTAGCTAAGACTGAGAAGAGAAATGGTTTATAATATAGAATGAAGTGAGTTGATCCATATGGATTCAAATCCATTGGTTGGATTGTCTTGTCCATCAGAGGCAGAGGCAGAGGCAGGGTAAGTGGTGGGAGATTTAAGGAAGTTGCAGAATCGTGGACTTCCCCAGGTGGAGGAGCCTCAAAAATTGTCAAGGAAAAATGGTCTTCAAGCTGGACCTTAAGATGTCAGCAAGCAGAGACTGGCCCCATATCACTGAGAAGTTTAGAGGGCAAATGAGCTAATGTCCAGGGAACTCTCTTAAAGATAGTACTCCCTAAATGCCAGGATTGTTAATGGCGTGGGATCACAGCGTGATTGAATTCAGGACATGACTAGAGCTCTTGGCTTGGCCATCGGTGGTGATGTAATCGCCGCAGTTTTATAACCTAGAAAATGCCTGATATTTCATTACCCTTGAAACGTTTCAGCCAAAGTGCTCTCAGTTGAATGTGGGCACAGGTCACACATTTCACAAATCTGGACTTGTGTGGAGGAGAGGAGACTTGGAAGCAAGACCCCCCAAATGAAGGAGAAATCCCTTTCCGTTCCCACATCCATAAATTGTGTAAATTCCATTTGAAGACATCAGTGATAGAACACGGGTGATAATGATGTCTTGGATTTGAGCCAGCCCCTTTTTATGGAAAAACTCATTTTGACATACCCAATCTCTATTTATGTTTATGGTACCCTTGTGAGGTGGGGAGTGACAACACCCTAACATTAATGGATAAGAGAAAATAATATCCTATAAGAAGACAATGTGATTCCCAGAGGGGGAAAATCACTGTAAATGGACTTGAAGTAGAGAAGGAAATGTGGGTTTTCCACCATTGTAAATGTGCTGATGTCAGACACTTCCCAGCTGTGTGACCCTGGGCAAGTCACTTGACCCCCATTGCCTAGCCCTTACCACTCTTCTGCCTTGGAGCCAATACACAGTATTGACTCCAAGACGGAAGGTAAGGGTTTAAAAAAAAATGTGCTGATGCTTTGTTCCACATAGGAGGGGCGAATTAATGAGCCATGACAGGAATGCAAAATTAGAACGCTAATAAATCACTTAAAATTCAGAGAAGAAGACAAAAAGGAGTTCAGGATGGGGCACAAATGAATAGGGCAATTTTGTTACTATCCTTTTAAAAATTCATTTTTATTCATTATATTCATTTATAATCAATGAAATATTAGTTGAAGAAAGTGGAAGCAGGAAAACAATGAATCTGACCACAGCAAGGTAAAATAAAAGAATTTTGTTACTATCTTGCTAAAAATTAAGACACTTTTGAAAGCAAAGAGTGCCTAAAAGAAGTTCACAATTTAAGATCATTTTCCTTTTTTTGTTGGTCTTTATATAATGGGAATTGTGGTTATGGGTAATTAATGAATAATAATGAAACTATTTATTGAAAATGCACAATGGGATGGGGTCAGGAGTGGGGTGGTATTCTTTACAGGAACTGACAGGTATTGGTGATAATGACTGGGCCCAGAAATGTACATAGGTGCTTTCTGATGAAACAGGGGTAAAGTTGGAATTGGGATAGGTTTCATTGTAGACCCAAACATTGAGTTAAGTTGGAATTTGGATACAGATGAGTGGAGAGCCGCTGGAATTGGGATACAATTGAATGTGGACCCAAAGGCTAAGTTAAGTTGGAATAGGGATACAATTGAGAGTAGACCCAAAGGTCAGGTTAGGTTGGGAAAGTGAGTTTCTCTAGAGCACCAAAATGGAAGGGATTGAGCTAGAATGGGATGCTCCAGGAGTTGAGGCTTCCTGTATCTTCACTCTGATCTGAATGGGGTTCATCGCTTAGGACGTTATTCTATGACTTGGCCTCCATTAGCAATATATACTCTTTGTAGAAGTTGGGGGACAGTGGGTACAGAAACCTGCAGATCCCATCAGATTTTTTTTTTGATATGTTGCTTAGTTTTTCTGAATTGTTTCCCCCTCCTTTTTAGTCTTTATTGTAAGAGTTGGCCTTCTAGGAAGGCAAAGGGTAAAGAAATATAAGGATGGGATAGCTAGGTGGCACAGTAGATAGAGAACCAGACCTGGAGTCAAAAAGACCTGGGTTCAAACATTTTGACATTTTCTAGCTGTATGACCCTGGGCAAGCCACTTAAACCCTATTGGCTAGCTCTTACCACTCTTTTGTCCTGAAACCAGTACTTAAATGTGGATACCTAGATGAAAGGTAAGTGTTTAGAAAAAAAAAGAAATGAGACTTAAATAATTTCATGTCTGGATGTCTCATCCCCCCTTGTAAAACTGTAAGCTTCTTGAAGGCAAGGGTCCTTCTCATCTATGCCTTTAGAGTCACCAAATCTCAGAGATGGAAGGGGCTGTTCAGTCTCATCTATCCAAGGACACAAATCCCCTCTCCCACACTCCTATCAAGTAGTCATCTCACTTCTACTTGAAGCCCTCCAGGGTGGGGGAGCTCTTTTCTTCCCATGATTCCTCATTGCCCTTTGGGACAGTTCTAATTATAAGAATCTTTTTCCTTTCCTTTCCTAATAACAAACCTAAATTCATCTCTTTGCAGCTTCTACCATTTTTCTTGCTTCTTTCCTCTGGTACTAAATAGACCAAGTCTAATCTCTGTACCACATGACATTCTTTCAAATACTCAAGGACAGTATTAAGTCTTCTCTACATTTTTTGCTGCTCCAGAATTAGCATCCCTGGTTCCTCCAACTGAGATGAAGATGTGACCTTCAGGTCTTTCACCATCTCAGATGTTTTCCTCTGGACTCTTTCTAGCTTATCGTCTTTATTAAAATATAGACTCATGAATTCATTTCTACTAAATGTCATCCTGTTCAAATGCCATTTAGGGAGGGGTGGGGTGGGAAGAGGTCTCCTCAATTCGTGTTGTACAATAATGATGATGTAAAGTCCTTTCTTGGGACTAAACTGCGTCCTGCATGTGAAGCCCCATGGGAAAACCCAATGAATACCTCATTGTGTCCACAGAGGAGGGAATCACAAAGAGTTCTTAACTGCCAGATATCTGAGGGCAATACCAGGACTTTCATGGACACTCTGTGACCTGGCTAAGCTGGATGGTTTCTCTTTTGTCTCTTTTCCTTAGTCTAGCTGTTGAGTGACCTGAGGGAGCTATCGTTTGTGGCCAGTCTGGGTCTTGGCCTTCCCACTGAGCTATATTGAACTCTGAGCATGGATGGAGCCCACCTCATTCGAAACTTGTGTCCGAGAAAATAGATTGGCTATTTTGAGGTTTAAATTGGTCAGCTCCATTGCTCATAAAAGTCCAGTATAAGGAGTCACTGAAGATAGACCCAAGTTCAAATACAGTCTTAGACATTTACTAGCTGTGGCTAACTCTGGGCAAGTCACTTAATTTCTGCCTACCTCAGTTTTCCTCATCTCCAAAAATGGGTATGCTAATAATACCTACCTCCTAGGTTTGTTGTGAGGATTAAACTGCTTTGCAAACCTTAAAGAGTTATATAATTGCTAGCTATTATTGCTAATGTTGGTCCAATGATAAAATAACAATGTACAGTAATAACAACAAGCATTTATATACGATGTATTATATTTATACACATATTATTTATGTTTATTATATACATTATGTATATGCTACATATAATGTATATAGTATGTAGCATTTATATAGGATGTTTTCAGGTTTGCAAAACACTTTACAAATATCATTTTATCCTCACAACAGCTCTGGGAGGTAGGCGCTATTATCTTCATTTTTGCATATGAGGAAACTGATGCAAGGTAGCCTCTCATGTGAATGTAATGGCATAGTATTGTACTGTTGAGAAATGATGAGTTTGACAGATTTAAAAAGCATTCTGGGAAGAGAATGAATTGATACAGAGTGAAAAGAGCAGAACCAGGAAAACAATTTACCCTAGGATCACAGTGATCTAAAAGAAAACAGCTTCGATAGATATCAGAGCTCTGAGCAATGAAGTGACCAGTTTGGACTTTTAAACATGCATGCCATCTCAAACTTAGAAGGAGACCATGATGGGAATGATGGATGATCTGGACTTTTTATTCAGATCATTTTTACAAGTGAAAAGTCTCTCATCCCTTAGCTGGGCTGGACTTTAGAAAGTAGATTCACATGATTTTCAATCTCTGAACAGTCATCCAATAGGTATTCTTTTTTTAAAGTTTATTCTTTTTTAAAATTTTATTTAATTAGTTAATTTAGAATATTTTCCATGGTTATAAGATTCATGTTCTTTCCCTCCCATAGCTGACATGAAATTCCACTGGGTTTTACATGTGTCATTGATCAAGACCTATTTCCATATTATTGGTATTTGTACTAGGATAATCATTTAGAGTTTACATCCCCAATCATATACCCATTGACTCATGTGATCAAGCAGTTGTTTTACTTTTGCTTTTCTGTTCCCACAGCACTTCCTCGGAATGTGAATAGCATCTTTCTCATAAGTCCCTCTGGATTGTTCTGGATCATTGCATTGCTACTAGTAGAGAAGTCCATTACATTTGATTGTACCACAGAGTATCTGTCTCTGTGTATAATGTTCTCCTGGCTCTGCTCCTTTCACTCTGCATCACTTCCTGGAGGTTGTTCCAGTTCATGGAATTCCTCCAGTTCATTATTCCTTTGAGCACAATAGTTTTCCATCACCAACATATACCGCAATTTGTTCAGCCATTCCCCAACTGAAGGGCATCCCTTCATTTTCCAATTTTTTGCCACCACAAAGAGCACAGCTATGAATATTTTTGTACACGTATTTTTCCCTATTATTTCTTTGGTGTAAAAACCCAGCAGTGCTATGGCTAGATCAGAGGGCAGGCATTCTTTTAAAGCCCTTTCCACATAGTTCCAAGTTGTCCTCCATAATGGTTGTACCAATTCACAACTCCACCAGCAATGCATTAATGTCTCAATTTTGCCCCATCCCCTCCAACATTTATCACTGTCCTTTGCGGTCATATTGGCCAGTCTGCTAGGTGTGAGGTGATATCTCAGAGTTGTTTTGATTTGCATTTCTCTGATTATAAGAGATTTAGAACACTTTTTCATGTGTTTATTAACAGTCTTGATTTCTTTATCTGAAAATTGCCTATTCATATCCCTTGCCCATTCATCAATTGGAGGATAGTTTGATTTTTTTGTACAATTGATTTAGCTCCTTATAAATATGAGTAATTAGACTGTTGTCAGAAGTTTTTGTTATGAAGATTTCCCCCCAATTTGTTGCTTCCCTTCTAATCTTGTTTGCATTGGTTTTGTTTGTACAAAACCTTTTTAATTTAATATAATCAAAATTATTTATTTTACATTTTGTAATTTTTTAAAATTCTTGCTTGGTCTTAAAATCTTTCCTTTCCCAAAGATCTGACAAGTATACTATTCTGTGTTCACCTAATTTACTTATAGTTTCCTTCTTTATATTCAAGTCATTCACCCATTCTGAGTTTATCTTGGTGTAGAGTGTGACATGTTGATTTAAATCTTATCTCTCCTGTGCTATTTTCCAATTTTCCCAGAAGTTTTTGTCAAATAGTGTATTTTTGTCCCAAAAGCTGGGGTCTTTTGGGTTTATCATAGACTGTCTTGCTGAGGTCACTTACCCCAAGTCTATTCCACTGGTCCACCTCTCTGTCTCTTAGCCAGTACCATATTGTTTTGATGACCACTGCTTTATAATACATTTTGAGATCTGTCACTGCTAGGTCACCTTCCTTCATATTTTTTTCATTATTTCCTTTGATATTTTTTATCTTTTGTTCTTCCAAATGAACTTTGTTATGGTTTCTTCTAATTCAGTAAAAAAGTTTCTTGGTAGTTTGATGGGTATGGCACTAAATAAGTAAATTTTGGGGTAGGATTGCATTTTTATTATCTTAGCTTGTCCTACGCATGCTCAATTAATGTTTTCCAATTATTTAGATCTTGTTTTAATTGTGTGAAAAGTGTTTTGTAGTTGTGTTCATATAGTTCCTGTGTTTATCTTTGCAGATAGATGCCTAAGTATTTTATATTGTCTAGGGTGGTTTTATGGAATTTCTCTTTCAAACTCTTGCTACTGAGATGAGTTGGAATGAGATGAGATGGAAATATATAGAAATGCTGATGATTTATGTGGATTTATTTTGTATCCTGCAACTTTGCTAAAGTTGTTGATTATTTCCACTAGTTTTTTAGTTGATTCTCTAGGATTCTTTAAGACTTTAAGTCATCTGCAAAGAATGATAGCTTGGTCTCCTCATTGCCTATTTTAATGTCTTCAATTTCTCTTCTCTAACTGCTATTGCTAGTGTTTCTAGTTAAATAATAGAGGTGATAATGGGCATCATTGTTTCACTCCTGAGCTTACTGGGAAAGCTTTTAATTTATCTCCATTGCAGATGATACTTGCTGATGGTTTTAGATATATACTATTTATTATTCTTGGGAAAGGCCCTTTTATTCCTATACTTTGTAGTGTTTTGAATAGTAATGAGTGTTGTATTTTGTCAAAGGCTTTTTCTGCATCTATTGAGATAATCATATGGTTTTTGTTGGGTTTCTTGTTGATATGGTCAATTATGTGGATGGTTTTCCTAATATTGAACCATCTTTACATTCCTGGTATAAATACCGCCTGATCATAATGAATAACCCTCATGATCACTTGCTGGAGTCTTTTTGCTAGCATTCTATTTAAGATTTTTGCATCTATTTTCATTAGGGAGATTGGTCTATAGTTTTCTTTCTCCATTTCTGACCTGCCTGCTTTGGAATCAGTACCATATTTGTGTCATAAAAGGAATTTGGTAGAAATCCTTTGCTTAATATGTCAAATAGTTTGTATAATATTTGGATTAGTTGTTCTTTGAGTGTTTGATAGAATTCACTTGTGAATCCATTTTTCTGGGGATTTTTTTCTTAGGGAGTTCTTTGATGACTTGTTCAATTTATTTTTCTAATATGGGATTATTTAAGTATTCTATTTCTTCTTGTATTAATCTAGGCAATTTATATTTTTGTAAATATTCATACATATCACCTAGATTGTTATATTTATTGCCATATAATTGGGCAAAATAACTTTTAATGATTGCCATAATTTCCTCTTCATTAGATGTGAGGTCTCCCTTTTCATCTTGTATACTGTTAATTTGATTTTCTTCTTTCATTTTTTTATTAGATTGGCCAGTACTTTATCTATTTTGTTTTTACAAAATACCAGTTTCTAGTCTTATTTATTAATTCAATAGTTCTTTTACTTTTTATTTTATTAATTTCTCCTCTAATTTTTAGGATTTCTAATTTAGTTTTCATCTGGGGATTTTTAATTTGTTCACTTTTACATTTTTTAATTTGCATTCCCAATTCATTGACCTCTGCCCTCCCTAATTTGTTAATATATGAACTCAAGATTATAAATTTCCATCTGAGTACTGCTTTGGCTATGTCCCATAGATTTTGAAAGGATGTCTCATCATTGTCATTTTCTTCAATGAAATTATTAATTGTTTCTATGATTTTTGCTTTAACTAACAAGTTTTGGAGAATCATATTGTTTAATTTCCAATTAGTTTTTATTTGCCTCTCCCTGTACCTTTACTAATTATTATTTTTATTGCATTATGATCTGAAATGATTACTTTTTTATTTCTGCTCTTTTGCAGTTGTTTGTCATGTTTTTATACCCTATTACATGGTCAATCTTTGTGAATGTACCATGTGCTGCTGAAAAGAAGGTGTATTCCAGTTTGTCCCTATTTATTTTTCTCCACATATCTATTAACTCTAATTTTCCCAAGATTTCAATCATATTTCTTACCTCTTTCTTATTTATTTTTTTGGTTTGATTTATCTAGATCTGATAGAGGAAGGGTCAGGGCTCCCACTAGTATAGTTTTACTATCTATTTTCTCCTTCAACTCCACTAGTTTCTCCTTTAGAAATTTGGATGCCATACCATTTGGTGCATATATGTTGAGTACTGATATTTCCTCATTGTCTATACTGCCTTTTATCAGGATATAATTACCTTCCCTATCTCTTTTAACTAGATCTATTTTTACTTTGGCTTTGTCAGATATCATGATTGTGACTCCTGCCTTCTTTTTCTCATTTGAAGCCCAATAGATTTTGCTCCATCCATTTACCTTTACCCTATGTGTGTCTACCTTCCTCATGTGTGTTTCTTGTAGGCAACATATGATAGTTTTTAGTTTCTACTCCAATCTGCTATTTGGTTTTGTTTTATGGATGTGTCATCCCATTCACATTCAGAGTTATAATTGCCACCTCTGTATTCCCCAACATTTTGATATCATCTCCTAGTTCTGCCCTTTCTTCTTTCACTATTTCTTTTTAAACCTGTGGTTTGCTTTTAATCAGCACCCCTAATACCCACTCTTATTTTACTTTCCTTTCTTCCCCCTCCCTTTTTGTTCTCTTCTTCTTATTTTTTAGGGTCTATTAAATTCCCTCGACCCTCTCTTTCCCTACCTTTTTGTACTCCCAGTCCTACTCCCCCACCTTAGTTTTTTCCTTCTCACTTTCCCTGTGGGGTAAGATAGAATTTGATACCACAAGAGATCTAGATGCTCTTCCCTCTTGGAATTGATTCCACTGAGAGTAAGGTTTAAATATTACCTATTAGCACTATCTTCCTCTCCTTCTTATAATACTATTATTCACCTCCCCTTCCCATGAGCCTCTTTGTGTGATATAGATTGTCCTATTTATCTTATTCCTTCAAGTTTCTCTTGGTGCCATCTTCTATTCCCCTCCTTCCTTTTTCTTTCTTTTTTTTACACATCATCTTAGACCACTTATTACCCCAATCTCTACCTGTGAATGATTCTTCTAATTACTATAATAGTGAACATAATTTTTGAGAGTTACAAATAACATTTCCCCAAATATTAATATAAACAATTTGATCTTATTGAAGTCCTTAAAGAAGAAAATTTAAATAAAAAAAACATTTTCCCCCTTTCTCCTCTCTTTCTTATTTACCTTCTCATGTTTCTCTTGATTTTTGTGTTTGGATATCAAATTTTCCACTTAGTTCTAGTCTTTTCTTTACAAATACTTGGAAATCTTCTATTTTGTTGAATGTCCATACTTTCCCTTGAAAGTATATAGTCAGTTTTGATAGGTAGGTGATTCTTGGTTGTAGGCCCAATTCTCTTGCCTTCCTGAATATCATATTCTAAGTCTTGAGGTCCTTCAGTGTGGAAGCTGCCAGATCTCATGTAATCCTGATTGGTGCTCCTTGATATTTGAATTGTCTCTTGCTTCTTGTTAATGGTTTTCCTTAGCTTGGAAGCTTTTGAATTTGGCAGTTACATTCCTGGGGGTTGTGAGATTTAAAATGGTTGAGGTCTTAAACTGTAGTGATTAAAATAGTGGAAGATATAAATTGTGATAGACATAAGAGAGGGTGCGTAAATTTGACTGCAGAAATATGTTTCACTACAGTGTCTTGGGTTTTAAAATCAAATATAAGGTGGTCGCCAGGGAAATATTCCCAATTATTCAAATACCCAAGTCAATTGGGTTTTATAGAGATTTTAATTAACAATACAATGAGTAATCAAAGAAAGAGAGAGAGAGAGAGTAAGAAAGGAATAAGTATGAAGGGCCTCAAGCCAATATGGCCTAGACCTGAGTCTTAAAAGAGAAATCAGTCAGTTTTTAACACTCACCACAAGGTCTGACTAAACAAGGATTCTAGTAACACCAGGCCAGCTCCATCTCATCTGACTTCACCAGAGAGCCTTCTAGCCAGAGACTGTTCCAAAGGGCCTCTCTCCAGAGCCTCCAGAGGGACAGAGTCCCCTTAGAGGAGCTCCAGGGAGACCTCCTTAGAGATTGTCCTCCAAGAGCTTCCCTTCTCCAGAGCCTCTCTCCAGAGATTCTTCCCAAGCGGTCCTCATCAGAGATTCTCCAAAAGGATTTCTCCAAAAGGATATCTATCCTCAAGAGATTCTGCTTTTTCTTATATAGGAGTTTTTCTCCCATGTCACCTCCCCTAAGTCCCTACATCTACCAATCACTGTAGATGTTTTCCAAAAGACAGCCCATTTTGAATTCACAGCTGAGTAGATTAATCTCTTTAGTAAGAGAGAAAACACAACTGAGTCAACTAATCTCATTAAGACAAAATTTGCCCGACCCTTTTAGGTACCTAGCATCTCATTGTATCAATTCTAAAAACAGGCCTGGCTCAAAGAACTCCTTGCCCCACCATAAGCATGGATCCAAGTACTTTCTTTGTTTAGCAATGAGTTTTCTCCCCTAAAGCAGTCTTAAGTACGGGTGGAGTAGAGGTCCTCCCATTTCTGATCCTGGCGAGTTCTCACATCAAAATGGGAAATGTTTCTCAGTAGGGAATTTGTTCCAATTAAGAATTACTGAAGGGAAAAAAAAAAGAATTACTGAAGGGGAAATTTTTAACATTCACGTCTGAGAGATTTCAAGATTTACAGGGTTTTCTTTTGAGGATTTACTGTAGAGGGTGTTTTATGATCTCTTTCAACATCTATTCTTCCCTCTTGTTCAAGAATATCAGGGCAGTTTTCTTGGATACTTTCTTGTGGTATGACATCAAGATTTCTTTTATTTCTGGATTTTCAGTTAGACCAATGATTCTCAAATTGTCTCTTCTAGACCAATTTTCACGATGAGTTATCTTCTCAGTGATATATTTCATGTTTCCTTCTGTTTTTTTTTCAGTCTTTTGACTTTGCTTTATTAATTCTTGCTGTTTTGGGAGATTATTGGCTTCCAACTACCCAATTCTGGTCTTTAAAACTGGTTTTCTGCTAGAATCTTTTGAGTTTCCTTTTTGGCTTAGTCTAGCCTACTTTTCATGGCTTCCATCTCTTTAATTGTGTTCTCCAATTTATTTATAATTTCATTTAATTTCTGAGCTTCTTTCTCCAATTGAGAGTTCCTGTCTTTTAGACTGTTATTTTCTTTTTGATATATTTCCAACTTTTCCTGACAAAACTCCTCCATTTTCCTCAAAATCTCAGATTTAATTCTTCAAGAGTTTGACCAATTTCTGGTTTTTTTTTGGAGGGGGGGGTTGAATGCATTTAATTGTTCATTGTCCTCTGCTGTTTCCTCTGTAGTCTGAATTTTTTCTCTGCTGGGAGCCAACAGTCCATGACGCCTTGAGAGAGTCACGCGTGGTAGCTGGGGGGACCACAGAGTGGTCCTTGGCGAGATGTGACTTCCCACTCTATCCCCCTTGCATAACTTCTTTCATCAATTCCCCTTACCCCTGAATTGACATGATTATTATTCCCCCTAGTCTCAAAAGAAATAATGCAAGAGCAAAACACATGTACCATAATTCTCCAAAACATCACCAAAAGATCAGATCTTCAAACCCAATCCCAAAAGACTATCATGGGTTAACTTTTATTTAGGTGCATAATTCCCAGTGAAACCACAGCTACAGGCCAAGCCCAAAACTTTCTCATGAAGCCAGCACACAAATCAATCATAGAGGCCCATACAATAGGTACAGGTACACTAAGCTTCAATATGCCTCAGTGACTCAATTACATAAATCAGTAACTCAAACTCCCTAGTAAGCCACCTGTGATAAAATCATTTATCTTGTATTCTGTCTGTAATCACAATACAAAAATATAGGATGTTAATCAAGTGATTTGTTAAAAGTTAATGTATCACTTTTCCAATTACCTCTCTTTGATTTTGTATACCTACATGCCAAGAATATGGATATAAAAATAAATCCCAAGCCTGGGAATGTGAAGCAGCTCAGAGATGCAAAGCAATCCCATGGTTGTAACGATTAAGCTGTCTTCCATTTGTTATTTATTTTATGTTATTTATTCTGACTGATTGTTCACCACCAGTTGGCATACCCTGGAGTCTCAGGCAAGGGTGGACTTTGGCTGTGACATTTCTCCATAAAATTTATCCAGGGTCAAAGCCTTCTTCTTGATCTTCTTGGTGGTTGGTAGTTGTATTTTCTGGGTATTATTTGCCATTGCTAAGCTGGTTTTTCCTTCCCTTTCTAGTCAGGAGTCTGAGTGAAGAGGACAGGCTTTCTGTGAATGGAGCTAAGGAGTGAGGTTTTTGCCTGAGGCCACCTCTCTTGTCTCCCAGCTTCTACCGATTGCAGCCTTTCTCTAGGTGATCTCCATGCCCAAGGTCTGTGCAATTCTGCCTATTGGGGTCTCAAATCTAGCTGCTCTCAGGATTAGGTCTTTGGTGGTCTTAGCTGCCAAGGACCTAGAGGTGTCCCTCACTCGCTCACTGATTCTAGCACAAGCTGGCTCTGAGGCTAGAGCACTGGCTCCATAGATGGGATGGGGGAGGGTAGATCAGCTCATGTTTTGGTGGAAGCTATTTCACCCCCTTATAGTGTGGAAATGTCCAAATCCCATGTACCTTTAATGCTGAGCCCTACTGTGGAGCCCTTTTGTTTATATGAATTTGTTTTGGTTTTTTTTTTTTGACCTTTTGAGGTAGTCTATATTGGTAGGCGATAAGGAAAGGTAGATTCCTGCATTGAAACTGCAGCCATGTTTACCCAGAAGTCCCAATAGGTATTCTTAATGCGTAGCCTTGTCCAGTGACCAAAGTCATCCTAATAGCAAAGAAATTAAAGGTAATCTCTGGCGTTAGGATTCTGAATCTGAAATGAAATGACCAGTTTACATCTTGACCATAACGCTTATTAGCAGTGGGACTCTATGAGTATTGTCTTACCACAATGACCAATATGGAAGTGTGTTTTGCATGATAATATGTGTCTAACCAAGATCAGATTGCTTACCATCTCCAGGAGGAGGGAGGGAAAGAAGGGAGGGAAGGAGACAATTTGGAGTTTATAATTTTGGAAAACTGTTATTACACAGAATTGGAAAAATAAAATATCTTTGAATGAGAAATATAAATAAATAAGCAACATGACCCTGAGTTCAGTCAAATTACTTCTTTGAACTAGTGTTCTCATTTATAAAATGGGCATAACACAATTTCTCAATGCTCTAGGCAATTCTCTAAGACCAGAAGTGGCTAGGAAGATGCTGATATGTATCCGTGGAGAGTTTCTGCATCTGGAAGTTCTCTGTGCCATTGAAATTATGAGTCTAGGTCTCTACCTATATCCTAAGATGGAGGTAATCATCTTTTCATTAGCTACTTCAAATAACTGTTGAGGGGAGAGTGTCTTTAAACTTAGCTACACCACATAAACATGAGTTATTTTCATTTGTGTTCATGATTCTCTGCCAAAAATGAAACCAAAAGACATTGAGAGGCCACAGCTAAATTAGGGAGAGCTCACAGGTGAACGAAGGAATGAGTTTCATGATGTATCCAAAGGCAAGAAGAAATTTTATTTTGGGGACCCTCATTCATCTCTTCTTGAAATGTTCATAAGTATATGCAAACAAGGGACCATGAAGAAAATTACAGCTTGAACCCAACATTTGCTGCAGAGAATAAAGGGACAGAGATGGTCCTAGAGAACTCTTAGATAAAGAAATTCCCTTAATCAATGTAGGCTGGCATCTTGAATGAAACATTCTTAGAGAGTCGCAGAGGACAAATAAATAAGTAAACGAATTAAGAGGCATTTATTAAGCAGGAGAAAAATACCCAAAATTTGATATAATATATTTGAAACCAAGTCAGCGCACACCTAGATACTCGATGTCTTCAAAGCCAAGGTAAATTCAATGAAGGACAGTGAAAACTATTGGTTGGGGGGGGATCAATTAATGAAAAAGCCCAAGAGTTTGTCGACCAATCAGAAGATCCATGCCTTCTTTTTTCCGAGAAGAGAATTAGAAGCCAATGGATGTGGTGAGCATAGTCATGCCAACAATATCACCAACAATAAAACTGTCTCTTAAGAGACAGAAAAACATTGGCTACAAATGGAGCCATCATTTCCAAATCAGCTGTCTGTGGGCAGTCAAATCATCCAAATCAGTGGTGTCAAACTCAAATAGAAATGAGGATCACTAAATGATACTTAAGGAGGACTTCGTGTTGACTTAGAAAATACAAATTAACATTATTTATGCTTTATTATATTTTTCTTTATTTTATTAAATATTTCCCAGTTACATTTTAATCTGGTTCAGGCTGCACCTGGGGAAAGTTGCCCCTCCCCCCCCCCCCAGTAACTTAGAACAGAGTATGTAACATCCTCAATCCAAATGGTAAGAGCAATAGTCAAAGTAAGTCTCTAATAAGAAGAAAGGAAAAACCTGGCATAGGAACTTCTGGGCTCTTTTGGCCGTCTGGTTGTCACAACCAGACTTTTTTAGGAGATGGTGATGGGACTTCACTTTTGTCCATTTCCTATTTTGGGGAATCTACAGAATTTTAAAATAGGTCAGTCAGGTACTGTTAGAATCACAGGAAGTGTCTTCTCTTAAAACCTCAGGGGCAGCTGTGTGACTCAGCTGATGGAGAGTCAGGCCTAGATATGGGAGGTCCTAGGTTCAAATCTGGCCTCAGACACTCCCCAGCTGTGTGACCCTGGGCAAGTCACTTAACCCCCATTGCCTAGCCCTTACTGCTCTTCTTCCTGGGAACCAATACTTAGCAAAGATTCTAAGGTGGAAGACCAGGGTTTTTTTTTTAAAGCCTACTATGTCCTAAGACAGATGTTCTTAGCCTTTTCGTGTGTTCTTAACCCTTGTGATATGCTAATGAAGCCTATGGACACCTTCTCAGAGTCATATCTTTAAATAAAATAAAATACATATAGGAAAATACAAAGGAAGCCAATAAATACATAAAAACAAATGCAGGAAATAAAAAAATAGAAAAATACAGAGGAAAGTGATTATACTGAAATCCAGTTATCAAGTTATTTAAGGGTCCTCAGGTTAGGAACCTAAGTTGTTGTGTCCAGTCCCTTCATTGAAAACATTGAAAAACATTCATTTCTGCAGGAACTGATGCAGAGTGAAATAAGCAGAACCAGGAGAACCTCATGCACAGTAACAGCAATATTGGATGATGATCATCTGTGAAAACTTGGCTACTCTTTGCAATGCAATGGTCTGGGACAATCCTGACAGACATGATGGGGAGAGCTGTCCACCTCCAGAGAAAGAACTGCTGGAGTAGCCTTTCACATCAGTGTATTTATGGTTTTATTTGGGGGTCTGGGTTATCTATGAGTGTACGATTACAATGACCAATATGGAAACATTTGAATGAAAAAATAAAATAAAATATGTAATATATATATATATATATTAACAAGCTAGTAACTGTTCTGTTTGTGTTTTCTCTAAAAAAAATTCATTGGGTAAGAGATTAGGCTAAAGATGATCTTTATGGTCCTTTCCCTTTCAACACTGAGATTTTATGATTTTATGAAACTAATGTCCAAAGTTGGTGAATCAATAAACATTTATTATGTGCCTACTGTGTGCTAAGTGCTGGGCAATGTAGCTATAAGATGTTATTGAGAGGGGGCAGCTAGGTGGCTCAGTAGATTGAGAGCCAGGCCTAGAGATGGGAGGTCCTGGTTTCAAATCTGACCTCAGACACTTTCTAGTTATGTGACCCTAGGCAAGTCATGGCCCCTATTGCCTAGCTTTTACTGCTCTTTTGCTTGGAACCAATACACAGTATTGACTCTAAGACAGAAGATGAGGGTTTAAAAAATGATGTTTCTGAGGAGTTATCATCATCATTATCTTGTTCAATGCCCTCAAAGAGATAAGAAAACTGAGTTCCAGGGAGATTGTGATCTTTGTCAATGGCCACACAGAAACAAGGACTTGAACCTAAATCCCCTGGCTTCAAAGACAGAATTCTTTCAATAGGACCATCTTACTCTCTCAGGATCTCAGGTTCTTCATTCCTTCAACAGAGTTGAGTACCTACTAAGTGCAAGCCACAGTATTATGAGATGGAAGAGGTGTGAAGCTTAGATAAAATGGGACTTATAACTCACATGGAATTGTTTGCTCAGTACTTTGACCTTTAGGACAAGGAAAAGATTTAGAGATTCCTTCAAGAAAATTTCAGCTTGGGGCAGCAAGGTAATTCAGTGGATAGAGAGCCAGACTTAGAGATGGGAGCTCCTGGGTTCAAATCTGGATTCATATACTTTCTAACCATGGGATCCTGGGCAAGTTATTTAACCCCAGTTGCCTAAACCTTACCTCTCTTCTGCTTTGGAACCAATACTTAGTAGTGACTCTAAGACAGAAGGTAAGGATGGGGTTTTTTGTTTTGTTTTGTTTTTTTAAGAAAAACATGGAGCCAGAGAATGGAGCATTCTTTGTGCGTAAGACACATCAAAGAAGCCAGAAGGAAAGCCAGATTGTAGAGTCCATGGAAGTGAGTTAAGGGGAAGAAGACTGGAAAGGCAGGAAGGGGCAGGTTGTGGAGGGCTTTGAAATCTAGAGGACTTTATATTGGATCCTGGAGGTGATAGGGAGCCACTGGAGTTTATGGAGTAAGCAGCCAGAAGTGATGTAGATCCTTTAGGAAGACTGCTTTGACAGATAATTGGAGAATGGCTAGAAGTGGGGAGAAACTCTTGGTAAGGAGCACAACTAGAAGTCTGTTGCATTAGAAGACAGGTAATGAGAGCCTGGACCAGAGTGGTGACTGTGTGAGTAGAGAGAAGGGGATGCATAGGAAAGATGGTATGAAGATAGAAAAGACAAGACTTGGTAATAGGTTGGATATGTGGAGTGAATACAAGAGAGGAGTCGAGGAGGCCACAGAGATGGTGTCTGGTTAATGGCAGAATTAGGATTCAAACCCAGATCTTCTGACTCCAAGCCCAATGTTCTTTCTGAAACCCCAAAGTCTCTTTCTATCTTTAGAGAACTGTGATTCTCTAACTCTGGATCCCCAGTGGCTGGCTAGGAGCAATAAAGACATGTGGATTTTCCATTTCCTGGCATCTAGGGCCCAAGGCCCCAGCACCTCCTTCTCCACCCTTCTCCATTCTCCAAAGCCGCCTCTCAAACCGCTGGTGACCACATGAACCCTCTATCCTTTCAATAAGCTGAGGGAAAAGATGACAAATATTAAAACAAAATGAAACAGGGCAGGGAGGCCCTGAGAGCAAGGGGGATGGGAGCCCCCTTTTCAAGCCCACAGTGTTTTCTTTACATCTGTGGTTTGCTCCCTTCTGGGAGAAGGCATGAGCTCAGCCTTCATGACCGAGAGTCATGAGGGACAAGGATTGGGGGAGAAATGAATAAGTAGCCTTGGCATTTACTGGATGCAGGACTTTAGGATTACACAGTCCATCCAGACACATCATCTCATGCAAGTACTCAACAACTCTGAGAAGGGGTTAGCAGAATCATAGGTACACGAAACAGGGGCTAGACCACATTTGTCTGGTCTATGACAATAGACATTCTTTAGGTGGAAACATTATGGCCTGGATAATCCACAAATGAGAATAACAATTCCCTCGGATAATCCTACATCTGCAACTGGAAGGATCACAGAAGCCATCCAGTCCAACCTCCTCATCTTATAGATGAGGAAACTGAGGCCCAAGGAAATGAAGTGTCTTATAAGGGTCATAGATTTAAAATTGAATGGGATTTCGGAAGCTATCTTGTCCAACCCTCTCATTTTACAGATAGAGAAACTGAGGCTCAAAGAGAAAAGAAGACTATATATTAGGAGCTGCAAAGGACCTTAGAGACCTCTAGTCCAAACCCCCAATCTTACTCATGGGGAAACTGAGGCCCAGAGAAGGGAAGTGTTTTATCATGGGATAATAGATTAAGTTAGAGAGATCTTCAGAGACCATCAAATCCAACCCTTTCATTTTACAGATAAGAAAACAGAGGCTCAGAGGGAATAGGGTCAAAGACTAAAGGGACTACAAAGGCCATTTAGTCAAATCTCATGTTTACAGAAGTGCAACCAGTAAAAGGTTAAATGATTTGCCTGAGATCATGCAGGGAATAAGTAGCAACTGAGTTAGAATGGTGAACTCAGATCTTGGACCACAAATCCATATCCTTTTCACCCAATCCCACCACCCTGGGTTTCATAATTAAAAAGTTGCCTATTCGTACTCTGTCCCTATGGATTATTTGATTCAAGGTAGAAGAGTATTGATTACCCTGAGTTGAGCTCAGCCTTGAGAGTGAGAGTCTGCTGGAAGGCCCGGTGTGTCCCTATTTTGATGTTAAGGATGGGGAAAGAAAAGATCTGTGTGCCACAGTCGCCTACTTCATTTGGGAGTGGATCGTGGTCAGCAGCACTTCTGATGCATGTTGGAATCACGTATTCTGGAGTGGTCATCTTTTGGTTGGTAGAATGGTGGGTGGTTGACATCATTGGACAATTAAAGATATTGAAATAGGGACTCCTACTACCATTGTAGGTCCCCAGGACTTCTTTATCTTGGTTCAAAAGAAGAATCAAGGAACTGGGGTTGGCTTATGGGAATATAGGAAAAAATATTAAGTCAGAACTTTTTTTTTTATCAGTGACTTGGATAAAGTCACGTAGAACAAGAATGTCAACTTTGAAGACTAATGCCCTAGATGGCAGAATCAGGATCCCAAAGGACCTTGACTCATCAGAGTTTGGGGCTGAATCTAATGGTATGAAATTCAGCAGGGATCACTGTAATGTCTCGACACTTGGGTCTAAAAAATCAATTTCATGACAACTTCATGACAAGTAAGAAGCATAGATAGGTAGCTATTATTCTGAAAAAAAGCTGGGAGGTTTTCATGGACTTCAAACTCATTCTGAGGTAGCAGACAAGAAGTCTAATAAAATCTTGGACTGTATTGGGATGGAGGTGACTTCTAAGAATGGAGAAGTCATTGTCCATCTGTCCTCATCAAACCTCCTCTGGAGGTGCCTCTGGGCACCATGATTCAATAAAAACATTGAGAAACTCAGTACATGTCCAGAGGAGCAAAAGCTAGTCCCTAGAACATATAGTAGGCACTTAAAAATGGTAGTAGATATATTAAATTATGTCACCAGTATTGCCTAAGCACCTGCTCTGTGTAAGACTTTTTCTTAGCTGATGGAGACTCTGAGAGTGACAAATTCTCTAGCTTTGAGATGACCCATGAAGATCGTTGGAAGGAACTGAGACTGGAAAAAGAGAAGATTCAAGGGGACGAAATCCACATCTGCAAGTATTTGAAGGGCATTGAATGGGATTGGACTTGACTTCCTTGACCCTGGTTGGCAGAACTTGGAGCAATGTGTAGAATATATAGAGAAGCAGATTTGCCTTGCTATAAGGAAATACTCCCTAAGAGTTAGACTGGCTTTAAAGTCTAAATAAGCTGCCTCTACCTTCCCTCCTGAAGGGCAGTAGGATTCTTGTCCCGGGGGTCTTTAGGGCATGAATGGTGGCCCTTGGCTGGGGAATGTTGTGGGTTAGATTCATGGGTGGGCTAGGGTTTGGACTACATGATTTCTGAGCCCTTCCTCTTTCCAGTTCTGAGAATGTGTGTTCCTGTTGGGACCTTGCAGTTGGAGCTAACACACTGGGGAGGTGGGTTCACTGGCTGCCAGTATGAGAGAGGGGGGCAAGATAAGAGCTCTATGGGGATCTCAGGAAATAGAAGAGGGAAGTAGAGACATGGAAAGAGTGACCATACCCAGATTCAGGAGACCCAGGTATAAATTCCCACTTGGATCCTTGCTGTTATGTGGTCATTTAATCACTAGGAGCCTCATCTCCTCCAGGGGGTAAGGTGACTCTTACTACCAGCCTCAAAAAGGAGAATTATCCCAGACATTATATCTGTAAAATGGGTATGTTGACAGCTGTCTCCATCACAGGATTATGAAGCAAGTCAGTCAATGGTTAGTCAGCAAGCATTTAAGTACCTACAATGTTCCAGGAGGGACAACTAGGTGGCACAAGGCTAGAGTCAGAAACACTCACATTCCTGAGTTCAAATCCAGCCTCAGACACTATCAGTATGATCCTGGCCAAGTCACTTACCCCTGTTGGCCTCAATTTCCTCATCTATAAAATGAACTGAAAAAGGAAATAGCAGACTATTGCAGTATCTTTGTGAAGAAAAACCAAAGTAGGGTCATGAAGAGTTGAACACAAATGAACAACTGAATGGCAACAGCATTGTGCCATGAAGTGTGCTAAGTGCTAGGTGTTGTAGGAACCTTAAATCAAACAAATAATAGGCATTTATTAAGAACCTACCACACTACACAAGACACAGAGGAACCAGCCTCTGCCCTCAAGAAGCTTATATTCTACCTGAGAAGACAATGTATACATATATTAAAAATACATTTTATGGTGGAGATTATATTTATCTATGATATATAGTGGGGGATAATATCATTATGGTAGAGAATGCATCAACAGTTGGGGGGAGATCTGGAAAGGTCTCATCAAGGAGGTGACACAAGTTTTGGAGAAAAGGAGAGATTCTAAGTGGTGGAAATGAAGGAGAGCCTATCAGGTACTCAGCATATCCTAAGCAAATGCACGGAGGTGGGAGATGAATATTATATATGAGGAATAGCAAGTAGGTGAGTTTGACTGAACCATAGACTATAGTTGAGAGGAGAATGAGAGAGGGAATAGAGAGGAAAGCCTAGAGGAATGAAAGCTATCATTAATAATAACAATATTCTCTTTGGTGCTGTTTTCCTTTCCTTTGTCCTCCTCCACTCTGGCAGAATGCCCTGTTCTCTACCCCAAGCCCCAAACTACCAATTCTCTGGAAAATGTAGATGGAAAGTGGGTCCTTTCCCAATTTAAGCTCATTTTCCCAGACATCCTCCTCTCCTATTGCTTAGCAGTGAAGTCACTGCTTTTGTCTCCTGGAAATTGCTGTCCGCTCAGTCAGCATGTCTAGGATGCTGGGACTCCACCCTCAATCCAAACAGATGTTTTGGGAAGGAGAGACTGGAGGGTGCTGCTAGCCAGGGACCAAACCTCCCCTCTGTCATGTGTAGAATTCCATTTTTCTTCCTTTGGGTGGATGGAGGACTTGGGGAAGGGCACAGGACCTTTTTACAATCTTATGTTTGCTCCTTAGCCTCAGCAAATTCCTCCTGGCCCCTCAAAGTGGGAGGAAATGGGGAGGGGAGGGGAATGGGCCACTCAGTGGGGGGATGTCCAGCTCTCTCCCTTAGTCCCAACACACAAAGGTCCTATCCCTTTGGATGCCTGAGGAAAATGGCTTTGGGGTGGGGGCCAAGAAAGAAAGAAAAAGGAGAGGAAAGAGACAGAATGACAGAAAGACAGACATTCATCCCAGGCAGACTTGCCCATTCTGTAGTTTAATCTTTCCTGAATCCTTCATTGCGGAGACAAAGGAACATTGAATGTTAAACCTAGAGATCTTCTGGTTCATCTCCCTCTTTTTACAAAGGAGGAAACCACAGTCTAGAGGGGTAGTAATAATATAATAGTATATTCTCTCTATATATAATTAATAATAAAATAATTTCTAATAATAAAATAAAATTTGAAATAAATATAAATAAAATAAATTATAAAATAATAAATAATATGATATATAATAAAATAAATTATAGAATATACATAAGAAATAATAAAATGATAATGCAATATGTAATGAATAATAAAATAAAATATATAACAAAATTATAGAATAGAAATAATAAATAAAAATGATAATATAATATATAATGAAGAATAAACTAAAATGATCTATAATCTGTAACAAAATAAATTGATGAATATTAATAATAATTAATAAAATGATAATATAATGGATAAAATAAAATTATACATAATCTATAATAAAATAAAATATGGAATAAATAAATGAGAATATGATATATAATGGATGATAAAATAAAATGATATAGAATACATAATAGAATATAAATAATAGTAAATAATACAATGATAATGTAATATATAATGAATAATAAAATAGTGATATATAATAAAATAGATTAACATATAGAAAATAAAAGAAATGATAAAAATAAAAGGATATATAATAATAAATAAAATAATTATGTGATAATATCATAAAATGCTATTTTTGTTCAACTTGAAAAAAACTAAATGGGATGATGAATAGTGAAATGAGTAGAAACAAGCAAACACTATACCAAATACAGATTTAATTCTTGAAGAATAACTTGTGAATATTACCTCCAGAGAATGAACTGAAAAATTCAAATTGAAAGACAAAACTTGTAGAGACATATTTGTCCATCGGAAAATGTACCTTCTGTGTTGCAGGGAGAGAAGAAGATACTTGAAAATAAATTCTATTAATTTTATAAAAGATTTAAAATAATTCAAAATAATAATAACTTGTATTTAAATAGTACCTACTATGTTCCAGGCACTATGCTAAGCTTTTTACAAATACCATTTTGTTTAATCCTCACAACAGCTTTAGGAGGTAGGTACTATTGTTATCCCTGTTTTACAGATGAGGAAACTGAGGCAAACAGGGTTAAGTGACTTGCCCAGGGTCACACAGGTAGCAGAGACAGGATTTGAGCCCAGGACTTCAAGCTCCAAGGTTCTTTACATTTCAGGACACTCAATGCCTTCCAATCTTAGGCTCATGTCGGGAATCTTTCTAGGGGTGGCAGTTGGGAGTCTGTGGAGCAGCTGGCAGTTTGGAAAGCATGACTGTGATTCATATCTTGGTTCCCACTAGCTCCAAGGACCCACCTGTTTCCTATAGGCATGTGCATAGAGGGTGGGGGGTGTTGGAAGGGTCTAAAGGCAGATGCAGGGCAGTCATTTCCATAGCTGGGGAATCATTTGCGGGATGAGCCTCCTCTCTGGGATCTCTAAACCAGATGCCCTTAACAGCTGAGAGGTGGGGTTTGCCAGCTGGGTGAGGGATGGGCATAGTGTGGGGAGAAGAGAAGGGGAAAGGAAATGGAACTTTTCAATGCTGGATCTTCTTAGAATCATAAAATTCAACAGTTAGGAAGTCATCTAGTCCAATTCCTTGCCTGATTGGTGAATTCCTGCATGGTATGTTCAATGAGAGATTATCTAATTTGTACTTGCATATCTCCAGGGATAGGGAACTCATTACTTCACAAGGTATCTCATTCCACTGCTGGAAAACTCTGGTTGTTTAGAAAGTTCTTCCTAATAAACAGCTGAATTCTGTCTCTGTAACGCCTTCCATTAGTCCTAGTTATGCCCTCTGGGGGCCCACAAAGCAAATCAAACCCTTTTTTCCAACAACATTCATTCTAACATTTCTCAAACACAGGATTTGGGGGTTCAAGGGAATTGACCTCATTTGGTTGTAGCCCCTCATTTTACAGATGTGGCAGGAAGACCCAGAGAAAGAAAGAGACTTACTCGGTAGCAAGAAGGGCAACTAGGATTTAGACCAAAGAATCCCAAATCTAGAACTGAGATCTCAGAGTCTCATCCAATCCTTCAATTTTACAGATGGGGAAATGAGACCCAGAGGGGTGATAGGATCCTAGATCTAGAGCTGGAAGGGACCTCAGAGACCATCCAGTCTTTATTTTACATATGGGTAAACTGAGGCCCAGGGAATGACTTGCCCAATATCACTTAGCTATTGAGATTTGAACCCAGGTTCTCTGATACCAAATCCAGGATTCTTTCTGTTATATCCCAACTCCTTTGTATGTTCTTCCCCAGGACTCAACATCCTCTTTGACCTCAGCTTTTCCTCGTCTGGCATGGGATTTCAAGGTCCCTCATCATCTCGGTCACCCTCCTTCGGCATGCACCACGTTGTCTTTGTCCCATCCTAATGTGTGTTTCCCAGAAAGAACCCACCACGTTCCAGATGTTGCCTGACTCAAATTTCCCAGTGAAGTGGTGAGCACTGCATCTCAGTGAACCACTCAGCCTTTCGGAGGGGACCCACGGCTCGCCATCAATCACCATGGCGATGGCCCTCTGGGTTCTCTGATTCCCACCACACCATTAGGGTCAACTAACATCTGGGACCATGAAACTGGCTGCATGGTGGACACAAAGATGGCACCACTGAGCCCTTGTCAGGAGAGAATCGACTCTCTTGAGTTGTTTTTAGGGAAATGGGATAGATTTGTGCTGGTCTAGACACATACTTTCATCTGGTCTACCTTCTGAAAAAGGGCATAAACCTATAGGATGATAGCTGCTAAAAAAAAGGAATAAATAAATAAAAGAAGCCAACTGGCCCCACTGGGATTGAACCAAAGTCCTCAACTTCAATCATACCATCATTTGACTTCTTGCCTGGAGGAATTATTTCAGGCTTTATATTCGAATCTTCAGTGCCTGCAGGTAATTAATAAATGCTTATTAGTCACTCAATTAATGTAGCTAACTGAGCTCAATTTTAAAATCCAGTAACCTTAGACCCAGATCATATGAGAACTAGGCATGAGTGTGTAGGGCAGGAGTTGCTGAGCTCAGTACATATGTTTAAAAATGTTTTTTGTTAATCATTAGATTGTAAGTTCCTTGAGGATAAAGGCTATCTTTTGCCTCATTTAGCATGGTACTTGGCACATTAGTGGCTCAATCATTTGTCAGTTGTGTTTGGCCCCCCATGCACCCAAAGATACTGGCCTGGTTTGTCATTTCCTTCTTCAAGTCAATTTGACAGATGGGGAAACTGAGGCAAGAAGATTAAGTGATTTGCCCAGGGACACACAGGTAGGAAGTGCTGAGGTAGGATTTGAATTCAGGGAAATGAATCTTTCTGACTCCAGGTCTGGTGTTCAATCCACTGTGCCACTTTGCTGCCCCTGTCTGGCACGTAGTAGGTGCTTAATAGATGTTACTACCAGTATGACCTCAGGCAAATCAGTGACATCTTTTGTACCTTAGTTTCTTCCTCTGTAAAATGGGATGGGATTGGATTAGATGACTTCTAAGACCCTTTCCAGCTCTAAATCTATCATCTGATAATCTCCTTGGGCCTTGGTTTCCAGAGGCTGGACTAGATGACACCTGAAGTTCCATCTAGGTCCAAAGCTATCATTCTATGACTCCCATGGGCCTCAGTTTCTCCATCTATAAGATGGGAGGGGTTGGACTAGATAGCCTCTAAGCCCCTTCACAGAGCTCTGGCCCTTTGATTCAGAGTCCAGTGCTCTCTGGGTCAAGGACAAGGAGACAGACCTGCTGGGGAGAAAACCTCCATCAGTCACTTGGGCTACCTCGACCCAGCTAGGTCAGGCGGAGATGGGAGGCAGCGCAGCCATGGGAAGTGTTAGGGGATGTGTGTTTCCCCTGAAATCGCTAGGAGACTAACCCCCTAGCGATGCCCACTTTGTCCTGGCTGGAAGCCCAAGCCATTGAGCTGGGAGCCAAGCTGAGCCCAAGAGGACGGCGAGGTCCCCTAAGTCAGAAATCACAAGTCCCCGGAAAGGTCAGCAGAGCTCCCCACACTGCCCCTGAGGCACCCAAGGAGCCACTAGGCCAGGAGGCTGAGGAGAGGGGAGGGCTGCTACCCTGGCATGGAACCAAAGGGAAGGCACCTGAGATTTAGTACCTGGATACCTGGGTTCTAATCCTGGCTAGGAGACCTGGGGGAAGTCGATTCTCTCTGCACCCTAGGCTCCTCTCTAAGTTGTTTTTCCCCTTCATTTGGAGAGAAGTCTTTCCACTTAAAATGAAGAGATTATAGATAGAGAGTCGGAGGGAGGTAAAGATGGAGCAGGGGTGGCTTTTGGTCTGTAAGCCCTGCATTGAACATAGGGACTTACACAGAGTGGGCACAGAGTCGATGCTGGTAAATGGAGGTGGGATTTGAACCCAGTTCTGATGCCATCTCCTGCATTCTTTCTAGAGTCACACTGCCCCTCATGTAGTCCTTTCTTCACATCTACCCCATCAGTCAACATATTAATATTATTTTTATTATTAATTGTCTTCCGTCTTAGAATCCATACAAAGTATTGGTTCCAAAGCAGAAGAGAGGTCAGGGCTAGGCAATGGAGGTTAAGTGACTTGGCCAGGGTCACACAACGAGGCAATATCTGAAGACCTGATTTCTTATAAATGAAAGAAGGAACTGGAATTGGAATTTGTGTTTGGGGAAGCAAATTCCTGGATTTTGCATGAATTTTAGTCCTAGGATAGTTATAGGGCACATTAAAAATATGAATAAAAGAGGGGCAGGAGAATTTCCAGCTGGGAATGGGAATTCCTAAATGGCATCAAGTGCCCAAATAATAGCTACCAGTTACTGTTTATATATGGGCAGTTAGGTGGTAAAGTAGATAAAGTACTAGACCTAGAGTCAGAAGGACCTGAGTTCAAATCCATCCTCAGACACTTTCTCCCTGTGTGATCCTGGTTAGATCATATGTGGCAAAGACAGGACTTGAGCTCAGGTCTTCCTGACTGGCTTCTAGATGTTGCCATAGTGCACAGAGCACTGGGCATGGCACCAGAAAGACTCATCTTCTTGGAATCAAATCCTCAGATATTTCACTAGTGTGACCCTGGGCAAATCATTTAACCTTGTTGACCTTAGTTTCCTCATCTGCAAAATGAAGGCAATGGAAAACCACTCCAGTATTTCTCTGCTAATAAAACCTCTAATAGGGTAACAAAGATTTAAATAAATCACTTTAACTCCCGCTTGCCTCAGTTTCCTCATCTGTCAAATGAGCTGGAAAAGGAAATGGCAAACTACTCCAGTATCTCTGCCAAGAAAACCCCAAATGGGGTCATGAAGAGTCAGACATGACTGAAAATGATGGAATAACAAATATTTGTATAGTACTTGTTATGTGCCAGGGACTGTGCTAAGCCCTTTACAACTCATTTAATCCTTACCATGATTAAGGTCCTGAAAGGTGGGTGTAATTATTAGCCTCATTTTATAGTTGGGGAAACTGAGGCAGGTAGCAGTTAAAGTGACTTGCCCATGGTCACACAAGAGTCCAAGGTCTGATTTGAAATCAAGTATTCTTGATTCCATCTACTGTGCCACTTAAATGTATTCTTATTGTAAATACTTAATTTATATTATTCTGATAAAATAATCTCATTACCTTAAATATATTTCTATATTTACTTCCCTATGAACACATTATAAAATGCAATCTCCCTTTAGAGAGAAGCTGGGTAGCTCAGTAGATTGAGAGCCAGACCCAGAGATGGGAGGTACTGGGTTCAAATTTGATCTCAGACACTTCCTAGCTGTGTGACCCTGGGCAAGTCATTTAATCCCCACTGCCCAGTCCTTACTAATCTTCTGCCTTGGAACCAATACAGAGTATGAAAAATGCCATCTCCTTAGAGAAAAGACTGACCCTCCTTTTTGAGTATGGCTCCCCAAGCACCCTACCAATATCAGCCACTTAATAAATGATGGGATGATTGACTGAGGACTCTGGGAAATGTTAGAATGTAGATGGTGCCTGGGAACTGGCCAGCTGTGAACTGGATCCAAGGCTCACTGCTCCTAAGCCGCCATCTTCCATAGTATCTATCTAGAAGAGACTTTAGAGATCAATTCCAACCTACCCATTTTACAGATGGGAAAAAGAGTGCCTGGAGAAGATGGCTTACTTCCCCAGGGCTGCCCAAGCTGGCACAGGTCTGAGGTGGAAGTTGAATTCGGGTCTTTCTGACTTGAATGAACCCATTTTATCTAAGTCACTGTGGGGTGGGGAGGTTGGGAAACGATGACGCTCTTCTGAACTTCCTTTGAGGGCAGAGGATGGACTTGTGATAGGCTTGTCTTGACTCCATTCTCCACGACCCCTAGTAACTCCTGACTGGAGGAGACTCATCACTCAGTTCCTACCTGAGACAAACAGATGGTGGGTGGTTTCCCTTTTCCCCCATCTAGGTCCCTCAGGGTCGAGTTCTCTGGGCGTGAGGACTCCAGAACAGGATGCTTTTAGCCCTCTGAAGTCCGTGCTATGGAGAGGGTGCTCACCAGGACTGGCCTCTTCAGCCTGACAGCCCCAGTGGGCTGGGCGCTGGCCCCCGGCCAGGGTGGCCTCCAGAAATTCTCGCTGTCTTAGTCACTCTGCTCTCTGTGGAATCCACAGCTGGATGAGAGGGAGGCAGGAAACACCCTTGTGTAGGAAGGGGCTGAGGCTGGGACTTTGAACCTTTGTTTTATCCAGCCAAGGGTAAGGGCTAGCCTCAGTAAGGCAGAGGGTGACCTGTCCCCCTGTTCTGCTTTTCGGAGAAATGGGAATGGGAAAGGAAGGGAGGGGTGGGAGAGAAAGCAGCTGGGAGTCAGACAGCGGGAAAGGCCAAAGAGGCTGCTCTGCCCTTGCATTGACAGTGAGTGCATCATCTCATGCTCTCTTCCAACTCAGGATCACAGATTGGGAGCTGGAAGGGGCCTCAGAGACTAGCTGGTCCAAACTTCTTATTTTCAGACAAGGAAATGGAGGCACAAAGAGTTAAGTGACTATCCAGGGTCATATAGCTAGTAAAGTGTTTGAGGCTGAATTGGAACTCAGAATCTTCCCAACTCCAGGTCTGTTAGCTGACTCCCTTATGATTCTATGACCAGGGTTCAAACTGTGGCTTTACTACTTCCTTTCTGAAGGGGCTTGGACAAATGACTTCTGGACCTCAGTTTCCTCATCTGTCAAATAACAGGATAGGACTAGATGACCTCTGAATTCCTTCCAGCTTTAGAACTATGATCCAAAATTATTTTGACTCCCTGGACCTCAGTTTCCCCTTCTGTAAAAGAAATGTCAACATGGAAATCTAGAGATCCTCAGTTTATTTAGTAGGGAAGTAGAAGCCCCAGGTGTTGACCTTGTCACAGGAGAGGTTTCCCCCTGAGGGAAGGTCCCACGTGGACAGACAATAGACATCCATTTCAGGTGGGAGGTAGAACCCATCTGAAGTCAAGTAGCTCTTTTGTCTCCAGAAGCCTTTCCCAGTATATCACACCCTCCTTCCAAGGATCGAGGATCAAACTTGGGACCTTTGAGGATCAAACTTGGGACCTTCAGCTTTCGAGACTGACACACTACCTACTGCCCCAAAGCTGAAGTGGATGTCTATTGTCTGGAGAAGTGGGACCTTCTCCCAGGGGGAAACCTCTCCTGGGCCTCAGTTTCCCCATCTATAAAAGGAGGAAGTAAGACTAGACAGCCTCAGAGTTTTCTTCCAGCTCTAGACCTATGATCTTAAATCATGCCCACTCTCTAGGCCTCAGTTTCCATATCTGTAAAAGGAGAAAGGGCAGACAAGATAGCCCCAGACTTCTCTTCCAGCTCTACCTGGAATTCTATAATCCTAAATCAGTTCTACTTCCTGGGCCTCAGTTTTATATTCAGAAGTTCCTTCCAGCTCTAGACCTACGATCTTAAGTGACTGACTCTCTGGTTCTCAGTTTCCCTATTTATAAAAGGAGGAGGTAAGTCCAGATGGCCTTAAAGTTTCCTTCCAACTCTAAACCTATGATCTTAAATGACTGCCTCTCTGGGCCTCAATTTCCCCATCTGTAAAAGGAGGAGGTAAGACTAGATGGCCTCAGTTTCCTTCCAGCTCTAAACCTATGATCTTAAGTGACTGACTCTCTGGACCTCAGTTTCCCTATATATAAAAGGAGGGACTCTGAGACCTCTTCCAACTATTGTTCTAGGATCCTGTGACCCTCATTCCTTTCAACTGCCACCAAGGAAGGTTTGTGAATACCCAAGATGCCAGGGAACTTGCTGCTTCTGCTCCCTTGCCTTGGAAAATTGCAACAAAACAACCCCCAAACTCTAAACAAATCCATAAAAACCTCCTGAAACCAGGAGGTTCCTTGACCTGCCAGCAGGTCAGCGTTAGACTGCTCACCGGGGTCAGTCTGCCCTTCTAGGCTGTTGAGAAAGCATCTGGGAGGGGTCTCGTCCTCAGGAGGTTGGTCACCTGGATTTCCATGCTCGTCCCCCAGCTAGGAGGAGCCCCTGCATATCTTTTTGGTGATGACAAATGTTTTGGTTATTTAGAGCCACCAGCAAAATTCCTTTTAAGCAAGATTTCCTTCCTCCGTTTATTTATTTACTTCTAGCCAAATGATTCAGCGAAATCACCTCAAACTCCATGTCCAATAGGAGGCTGGAGGCAGGAAGGACCAAACCCTCAAACAAGGACCTCTGGGAGTTTTCCCTCTGGGGAACTTGACTGAAAATAACCACAGCATGTGGAGGCCAGAGTAGTGTGTTCTTTGCTGGGGAAAAAGAAAGAGAAAGATGGAAAATCTAGGAAGGGCTCCAGAATCCAACTAATTGGAGTGGGAGTGAGGCCACTGGGAGAGGCAATGTGGTCCAATGTGGTAGAATCTCCCCTGGACTTGGAAAGAGGTTCAAATCCTGCCAGAGATAATTAATTACTGGCTGAGTGACATGAGGCAAGTCACCTAACCTCTCTTGGCTTCTGTTTCCCCATCTGTAAAATGAGGATCTCAGACCCGAGGACCTCTCTTCTAGGCAGACTTATAATGGAATAAGAGCCAGAGGATCTCTAAGCACTCTTCCATGCCTAAATCTTGAGCCTGAGGCTTCCAGTCTTACTTAGACTGGAAGTACTACAGCTCTCATGCTCCATTTCCAACCTGGGTCTGTTCTTTCCTTTTTAGGTAGCCTAGTGGTTACCCACCTTGACATCCAGGACTAGCCATGTGGATGCCAGTCTTAGCATGAAAATTCAATTGGCTTGTCTCCATGACAGCTCAGAGACTCCAGAACTCAGCTCCATCAATTCAGCAGCCTCAGCCTCTCCAGTAAAGGGGATCATACTCAGATAAAAACACATTCGAAAACCTGACTTGGGAGATCTGGAACATGGATCTTATTTGGGACTTCAGGAGGCTGCAGCTGGAAGGTCTCAGGAACAGAGAGAAGGGCAAGGCAGGGAAGGCTTTGTCTATGCCATGGCTTTTGGGCTTGGGGGAGGAAATAATGCCATTTGGTAGCTTCCCAATTTTAGTAAGTTTGCTTGTGCTAAGCTCATTTCCCCCTCAGCTATTGCAGACTTCTAAATGTTGACACCCTGGGGGTCTGCTCCAGTCGTCCAGCCTTAGGTGGCCCCCAGGGGAAGCCTATGATAATAAGAGTCCTAGCACTGTTATTTCCCTCTTTTAGAAGGGGACAAGGAAAAGGCTGGTAAGACCATCCTAAACTCCTTCATTTTGCTCTAAGTGCCCAGGAAGTCAGATGCTTCTCTGACTCCCCACCAGAGCTCACTGAATTGACTCAGAGACACAGGGGACCACAGGGTGATGTTTTGACTCTAAGGAGAAGCAAAAGCCCACTCATAAACACAGCCAGTTCTGGCAGGCAGCTTTTAAAGGTAGTTCTGCCCAGAGAAGGCAGGTAGGGAGCTCAGTGGATTAAGAGCCAGGCCTAGAGACAGAAGGTCCAGGGTTCAAATGTGGCCTCAGACACTTCCCAGCTGTGTGACCCTGGACAAGTCACTTAATTCCCATTGCCTAGCCCTTACTGCTCTTCTGTCTTGGAAGTGATACTCAGTACTGATTCTAAGTCAGAAGATGAGGATTTTTTATGTTTTTAAACAGTAGTCCTTCCTTTCCCCCTTCCCCTTCATCCTTTAAACAAAACAAAACAGGAAAAACCTAAACTAATAAATGGCATTCATAGCCTACTTTGAAAGGAAAAGAACCAGTCTCTGAAGACATGGGTGAGAGCTCTCTTCTGGCTGGATGCTGATGAGTGAACCAAGGAAGATATGTGCTCAATCTCCTTTTTGGGGATGCAGGAAGCCCCCATCGAGGCTCCCCCTTCCCTCATTTCCTGCTGGCAGATCGAAAGGCCCCTGGAACCATGTGGCTTTTGGATTTGTCTGGAGGCTTGTACACGCCTGGGCAGGACTGGAACCTCCCCCTTGGTTCACGTGTTACACAAGGAATACGTGTGTCACACACACACATTGAGGGGAGAGAGAGAGAGAGAAAGAGAGAGGGGGGGAGGGAAATGAAGGAAGGAAGAAAGAAAGAAAGAAAGAAAGAAAAAAAGAAAGAAAGAAAGAAAGAAAGAAAGAAAGAAAGAAAGAAAGAAAGAAAGAAAGAAAGAAAGAAAGAAAGAAAGAAAGAAAGAAAGAAAGAAAAGAAAGAAAGAAAGAAAGAAAGAAAGAAAGAAAGAAAGAAGAAGAAAAGAAAGAAGGAAAGAAGGAAAGAAAAAGAAAGAAAGAAAGGAAAAGAAAAGAAGGAAGAAAGAAAGAAAGAAAGAAAGAAAGAAAGAAAGAAAGAAAGAAAGAAAGAAAGAAAGAAAGAAAGAAAGAAAGAAAAAGAAAGAAAGAAAGAAAGAAAGAAAGAAAGAAAGAAAGAAAGAAAGAAAGAAAGAAGAAAGAAAGAAAGAAAGAAAGAAAGAAAGAAAGAAAGAAAGAAAGAAAGAAAGAAAGAAAGAAAGAAAGAAAGAAAGAAAGAAAGAAAGAAGAAAGAAAGAAAGAAAGAAAGAAAGAAAGAAAGAAAGAAAGAAAGAGAAAGAAAGAAAGAAAGAAAGAAAGAAGGAAAGAAAGAAAGAAAGAAAGAAGAAAGAAAGAAGAAGAAAGAAGGAAGAAAGAAAGAAGAAGAAGAAAGAAAGAAGAAGAAGGAAGAAAAGAAAGAAAAGGAAAGAAGAAAGAAGAAAGAAGAAGAAAGAAAGAAAGAAGGAAAGAAGAAAGAAGAAAGAAGGAAGAAAGAAAGGAGAAAGAAAGAAGAAAGAAGGAAGAAGAAAGAAGAAAGAAAGAAAGAAAGAAAGAAAGAAAGAAGAGAAAGAAAGAAAAGAAAGAAGGAAAGAAAGGAAGAAAGAAGAAAGAAAGAAGAAAGAAAGAAAGAAAGAAAGAAAGAAAGAAAGAAAGAAAGAAAGAAAGAAAGAAAGAAAGAAAGAAAGAAAGAAAGAAAGAAAGAAAGAAAGAAAGAAAGAAGGGAGGGAGGGAGGGAGGGAGGAAGGAAGGAAGGAAGGAAGGAAGGAAGGAAGGAAGGAAGGAAGGAAGGAAGGAAGGAAGGAAGGAAGGAAGGAAGGAAGGAAGGAAGGAAGGAAGGAAGGAAGGAAGGAAGGAAAGAAGGAAGGAAGGAAGGAAGGAAGGAAGGAAGGAAGGAAGGAAGGAAGGAAGGAAGGAAGGAAGGAAGGAAGGAAGGAAGGAAGGAAGGAAGGAAGGAAGGAAAGAAGGAAGGGAGGGAGGGAGGGAGGGAGAGAGAGAGAGAGAGAGAGAGAGAGAGAGATTGAGAGAGAGAGAGAGAGAGAGAGAGAGAGAGAGAGAGAGAGAGAGAGAGAGAGAGAGAGAGAGGCAAGGATAAAAGGGGGAAAGCAGGGGTGAGGGTCATGGAGAGCCCGTCCAACACAAGGATCTAAAATTAGCTCTGGGAACAGGAATGCTTGGGTCTCTGAGGAACAGTTTCTAGCAATATCACTCAGCTCTTGATTTGGTCTCCCTGGGGTCTCTGCTAGCCTTGCTTCACTCCCAGAATGTGACCAAATCCCCAAGGCTGGGCAGCAGGAATCTTCCTCCCCAGCCTCCCCCACCTTCCCACCCACAGCATCATCTTCCCCTCTGTTAACCACATGCCAATGTAACCCAGGATCATTGCTTGAAGGACAAGGTTCTAATTGGAAACAGGAAAGAGCAGGCCAGACCTCAGGCTCTGAGGAAGCAGAAAATGACACCCCTGCCCAGGCTAGGGGATGATGAGGGACCAGGGGGGCTAGGGTGGCACATGGGGAGAGGGAGATGGCTCACATGGGAACAATCCCTTTTGAGAAGGGGACATGTGAGGTCTTGGAGAGGGCTTGGGAGATAGATGGCTTGAAAAGAGGGGGGAAAAAGAAGGGATGGAGAAGGAGGGCTAGAGGAAGGCGAGCCCCCAACACTGACGTTCCAGTGTCTTCCAGTGAAGCCCAGGTTTCTCCCTCCCCTTTCCTTTTTCCTCTTTTCCCCTAATTCAGGACCCAGAGAGCTGGAGGATCCATGTGATAGGAGCACGTGTAGGGAGTGGAAGCCACGGGAAAGCATGCTGTGAATGGGAGGCAGGAAGCCAAGGGATGATGGAGGCAGCCCGCAGGGAGCTATCCCTTACAAACAGGCCTGGAAAAGCAGGCCCCTTCTTTTCTAGAAGGCCTTGCCTGGAACCCTCCTCTCAGAGTCTGGGGCCTCCTCCTTGGCCTTCTTTTCCAGATGGCGGGTCTTGGTTTTTAGGAATTTTGCTGAGACAAGGAGGCAGCTCTGCCCCTCCCCAGTGGAATTGGGGATTGAAACCCTGGTGAGCATCGTGAGGGGCTTTTAGCTTCATGCCAACCTTAAGGGGCCAGCGGAGCAGGAGGAGCTGGGGGACGCCTATGATTCCTATTTTCCTTATCCATAAAATGGGGATAAGAGGCAGCTTGGGGATAGAAAGTCAGTGTTGAAGTCTTGACTCTGTCCTGCCTCGACACAGGTTAGATTTCCAAACACAGCTCAGGGGCTCAGACTAGGGAGGGTTGCTGATATGCACCAGGGGAGGGAGTTCCCATACTTAGTGCTCCCCAATGTTGATGAGGTCACCTAGAATGACCAGATATAGGAATGATAATTTTTGCATTGGTTCCTTCATGAGAATTGCTATGGAGGAAGCCTTCTATAGTCCTTAAAGTTCTCTGATATTAAATAAAGCCAGTAAGATGATGAAGCGGGCACACTTTGACTTGGTTCCCCCTCTCCTACTTTGAAAATTCCCATAGGGGCAGCTAAGTGGCTCAGAGAGTCAGGCCCCAAGACAGGAGGTTCTGGGTTCCAATTTGACCTCAGAGCCTTCCTAGCTGTGTGAACTTGGCAAGTCACTTAATCCCCATTGCCTAGCTTTCAATGATCTGCCTTGAACCAATTGTTAGCACTGATTCTAAGACAAAAGGTAAGGGTTTAAAAAAAAGAGAAAAAGAAAAAGAAAATTCCTCACCTCCACCACCCACTCCCTTACTGCTAATTAATACCTGCTTGTGTCTTAGAAATCTAGTGGAGCAAACAAATCCTGGTTCTGCCACATAACTATGGTCAAGCTACCAATACCTTTGGCCCCAGCCTGGAATGGACAGAATTCTTCCTTATATTTATTTGCCTCTTAGAGTCAGTCTCTTACCCAAGGTCTTTACTGATTCTCAGTTGTTAAGCCCACTATGCAACTCTACCCCACTCCTCTCCTGCTACTCATCAATCCACTAGGAATAACTCTGAGGGCAATAGATAGAGCCCCAGACCTGGAGTTGGGAAGACCTCACATCTTCCTGAGTTCAAATCCAGCCTCATACCCTTACTAGCTGAGTAACCCTGAGCAAGTCACTTCACCCTGTTTGCCTCAGTTTCTTCATCTATAAAATGAGCTGGAACAGGAAATGGCAAAGTAACTCAATATCTTTGCCAAGAAAATCCCAAATGGGGCCATGAAGAGTCAAACATGACTAAAATGGCTGAACATAGAAAAATGGATCTATTTTAGCCAACACTGCTACCTCTTGCAGTTTAGAGGAAAGAGCATTTACTGAGCAAGAACATTGGAAAGGGCAAAGGGTTTGGAATTGGAAGACCTTGGTTCAAATCCCACATTTGCTACTATGTGACCTCAGTTTCCTGTCCTGTAAAATGAGTGGATTGAACTAACTAAGCACTGTGATCTCTCAAAGCTCTAAATGTGTGATGCCATAGTTTCACTCCTAATCTGGATGTGGAATTGTCCACATTCTTCTCGTATGGTGTATCCTCAAAACAGTGACCTCCCACTCTGGTCTCCATAGATCACTTGCCTTGTGGGGATCTGCTTCGCTTTGACTCTCTTGAATATCATTGACTCCCAGCATCTGATCATTGAACAGCAACCTCTTATCAACAACATTTAGAATTTTGGGTTCTGTCATTGTTCAGTTGTCTGACTCTTCACAACCCATTTGGGGTTTTCTTGACAAAGACACTGCAGTGATTTGCTCTTTCCTTCTCTAGCTCATTTTACAAATGAGGAAATTGAGGCAAACAGGGTGAAATTATTTGCTCAGGGTTACTCAGCTAGTAAGGGTCTGAGGCTGGATTTGAACTCAGGTCTTTGTGATACAGTGCTCTATCCTCTCTGCCACCTAGCTGCCTAATATGAAGAATAATTCAGCAGAAACAACCCAGGAAAGGGGCATGGCCTGAGTCTGGGTCAGGGGCTCCTTGCCAGGTCATTGTTGAGGAAGGAAGCCCTTGGTCTTCCTTCTTTGGCCCTGGAGGGTGCTATTTGTTGAATCTTTTCCTATCTTCTTTGTGACTTTTAAAAAGTCCTCCCATATGTACCAAGGGCTTTAAAAGATTACATGCCCTTTAATACAGCAATACCACTACTGGGTTTGTACCCCAAAGAGATAATAATGAAAAATATTTGTATTAAAATATTCATAGCCACACTCTTTGTGGTGGCAAAAAATTAGAAGATGGAGTTATCCCTTGATTGGGGAATGACCGAACAAATTGTGGTATCTGATGGGGATGGAATACTACTGAGCTTTAAAGAATGAGGATCTGGAGGAATTCTATGTAAACTGGAAGAACCTCCATCAACTGATGCAGAGTGAAATGAGCAGAACCAGTAGAACATTGTACATAGAAGTGAAACATTGTGGAAAGATCTAATGTAATGGACTTTGCTACTAGTAGCAATGCAACAAGCCAAGACACTCCTGAAGGACTTATGAGAAAGAATGCTATCCACATTGAGAGAAAGTGGGAGTAGAAATGCAAAAGAAAAACATATGACTTCTCACTTCTCACTTGTATATATAGGAATATGATTTAGGATTTTGGCTTTAAAAGATTGCTCTATAGCAAAAATGAATAATATGGAAATAGGTATCAAGTGATAACATTTGTACAACCCAGTGGAATTGCTTGTTGGCTCTGGGACAGGCAAGGGTGGAGGGGAGGGAAAGAAAATCAATCATGGAAATAAGAAAAAATATTTTAAAAACAAATAAATTTTTTAGAAATCCTCCCTGTTGGATCATGGGAGAATCTGACTTTCTGGCTCCTTCACTATAGCTTGCTATCTTAGCTGCCTGGGGAACCAAGAGATGGAGAGACTTGCCCCAGGGTGACCCATCCACATGGGATAGAGGTAAGATTCAAACCCAGGTCTCCCTCACTCCAGATCTACCATACCACAAGCCTTGCAGCATTAGAAAGTTGTATGCCTAGTAGAGAGAATCCTGGACCCAGAAGAGCCGGGTACTATCCTTGGGTCTGCTATCTAATCTGAGATATAACCTCTCTTGGCCTCCATGTCCCAATGTGTAAAATAGTAATGTTAATACCTACCCCTTCTTGTTGTTTCTTTTTTTCTTTTTAAAATCCTTACCATCTGTCTTAGAATCAATACTAAATTTTGGATCCAAGGCAGAAGAGTGGTAAGGACTAGGCAACTGGGGTTACATGACTTGCCCAGGGTCACATAGCTAGTGACCCCAGTGTCTGGCACATACATAGTAGGCAATTCCTAAAAACTTGTGGACTTGACTTGTCCCTTCCAGATGCCTTAAGGTTCTTGTGAGGATCCTAAAGACCAGAGATGAAAATTGGATAGTTGGATAGTACTGGGTTCAGAGACTGAGGAGACCTCAGTCTGAATTCTGTTGTCTTCCCTCGCTAGCTAGGGGGTGTGGGCAAGTCTCTCACCCAATGTATATAGGTTTGCCTTATCTCAAAAATGGGTATAACAATACCTTGAGTCCCTATCTCATGGAGTTGTTATGAGTGAGAGAGAGAGCAATTCTTGTAAAGTGCTTGCAAACTTTAGAACACTGGAGGGATGGCAGCTGGGATTCTTGAGGTTCCATACACAGGTAGGGGGTGAGTTTTATTATGGCACAGCTTTGCCAAGGCACAGGAAACTGGCCTGGAGCCCTGAAATCCCTCTGAATTACTTTCAAATGATGGGGTTTTTGCCACACAGCCAGGTGGCAGATTAAATTGTCACCAGCCAACACTGTACTCTGTGTTTTGTTTGGCCTTTAGTGAAATGGAATCTCACCAGGCAGCACTCATCCCCAGGGGACCCTGGAGGTAGATGTGATGGGGATCTCAGCAGGCTGTCCCAGGGAGACGTTCCTCCTGCCCCAAGGCTTATCAGCATGTTAGCGCCAGCCTTGAAACAGAATCCCAGGGCACTGTGATAAGTAGCCTGCAAATTGCCCTGGTTCCATTATATATCTTTCCGAGTCTTGATATTTTCCACCCAAGTGCTAATGGAGATTTGGCCAGAGTTCAGGACCCAGGAAATCACAACAGCCATTGGAGAACCCTCCATGTGGGGATGATGGGAAACTCTCATTTTGCTCTCTTCCAATTTCAACCCTCCTTTGGGGACCCAATTAGTCCCTGAGTCACCTTTGGGGACACTGGCTTCCTTCGTTTGGAGGTTCATAGGATACTGAACTAGAATGGACTCTAGAAATCACACAGTCTAACCTCTCCCCATCTGTGAAACCTTTACAACTTTGGCCATCTGGACCACACAAGTTAATATTTCATCCTATACTTTAGCTAGGTGGTACAGTGGATAGTGTACTGGGCCTGGAGTCAAGGACTCCTGAATTCAAATCCTGCCTCAGACACTATCTGTGTGACCATGAGTAGGTCATTTAACCTCTGTCTGTCTTGGTTTCCTCAGTTCTAAAATGAGAATGATAATAGCATCTACTATCCAGGATTGTTTGAGGACCAAATTAGATTATATTTATAAAGCACTTGGCACATAGTAGGCACTTAGTATGGGCTTCTTCCCTTCTCTCTCCTGCCCATACTTCCCTATAGTGTTATCTGTTTCATATGTATCTGTCAATAAATACTCATTAAATACTGACTGTATTCCAGGCTGTGTCCTAAACCTGGAGGACACAAAGAAAGACAATGAATGAGTCTCATGTCTCTCATTAGAGTTTAAGCTCTTTGAGGGCAAGGAGGAAGGCTTATATGTCTCCTTGTTTGATGTTGGGCAAATTAACCTCTTTGAGCCTCAGTTTCCTCATCTGTAAAATAAAGATAATAACAGAGGTGACTGGTAAATATTTATTGATGGGACAAAGACTAGTATGGGAGAGCTGAGCCTTAGGAGTTGAAGGAGCTTTGTTTTGAATCTCAACTGTGCTAGATAGTAGTTTGGAGACCTTGGGTAAAGTCATACTCCTCTCACTTTTCTTATCTGTAAAATGTGAATTTGGATTCAATAATCCCTCAATCCACACCCCACCCCTCACCCTTGAGCTTTGACATTCTTTGTTCCCCTTTTTTCCTAAGGACCTTCTCTGTTTGAAAATGCTCTTCCAGCGCTTAGATTCCATATGTAAGGATCTTCCCAGCTTTGACATTTCACATTCCAAGAACCCTCCTAGCACTGCCATCCTCTAATATAATTCCTTCCCAGATCTGATATCCAAAATTCTAAATTCTCTCTCAATTCTGCCACTCTAAGTTCTAAATCCCCTCTTATCTCTAGCACCAGGCTCTCATATTCTGTATTCTAAGGTCCCTTGCAGTTAGAAATCTGTGATATGATGAAAGAATGGAGAGGAGACATTCAGCAATGCCTTTATTTTTGTCTTCTTTTTTTGGGGTGGAATTCTTCCTACTAGATTTTAAATTCCATGAGAGCATGGACTGTGTGTCTCATCTAAACTATTCATCTCCCTCAGCACCCAGCACAAAGCTTTGCAAATAGTAGCCCTGAATAGACTTTTGTTGAATGGGGAGCCTGTGTGTTAGAGATGAAAGAACATTCATTGAATTTGGAGTCAGGCGGCTGGATCTCAAAGCCTAGTCATGCTACTCAGTACTTGTGTGACCTTAGGCAAGTCACTTCCCCCTCTTGAGCACTCATCTGTAAAGTGATGGGGGTTGGATTAAAGGATCTCTAAGATCCCTTTCAGCTCTGGCATTGTGTGATTCTGTGTGTGTAATGGAGGGGGTGGGGGAAGGATAATGGCCAGTGAGGGCTAGTCCTTGAAGCATGTACAGATGTTCTTTGCCTTGTCTCAGTCCATTAGAAAAATGGACTGGTTTCATCTGCTTGTTCCAATCCAGTCACTGAAAACTCTGTTGAGCCCACTTCTGGCTATGGGCGGCTAAGGAGTTGGTGCTGAGTGAAGACAAAAGGTATTCTCCTTGACTTCCAAATCAGAAGAACTAATGATGGTGGATTTGATGAGCCAGAAGTGAGCACACATACAAAAGGAGCTCCCTATCCATCTCTTAGCTTCTTGCCTTGGCAGCTTCCAGTGAGAAGCTTTTGAGCTACTGGACAGTGGGAAGGCAATCAGGTGAATTTCACCCCCTGGCCACCACGTGTCCATGAACACATGGTGCCTTAATTTCGTTTATATTTTTTACTTTCCTGGTCTTAGGAAAATGTATAGCTCGAGAGGGGAATGCCAAGCTACCTAATGAGTTTTGGAACACAGAGATCCTAGCAGTACCTAAAAGTAGGAATAAAATCCAACAGAGGCAGTAGTAGCCACAGAAGTTGCAAATCGATGGTATGGCTCCATGAGAAGCAATACTGTGGGCATGCCAAGGTCTGGAAAGACTACAGGGCAGTAGTTGAACCAATCAAGGAGTAGCGGAGCCACAGCTGGCATCTTTTCCTTTCTTAGAATTCAAGGGACAGCTTGGTGGCAAAGTGGATAAAATGCTAGGCCTAGAGTCTGGAGAACCTGGGTTCAAATCTGACCTTAGACACTTCGAAGCTATGTGACCCTGGACAAGACATTTAATCCTATTTACCTAAAAACAAAGAAATGAATGAATGAATAAATAAGCAAATAAATAAATGAATGAATGAAAAATAAATAAATAAATACAAGAATTGGGCTTAGTTAGATGGCTAAAGGGATTAAAAGCCAGGCCCAGAGATGGAAGGTTCTGGGTTCAAGTTTGGCTCAGACAATTCCTGGGCAATTCACAATCCCCAATGCCTAGCCCTTAGCACTTTTCTAAGATGAAAGGTAAGAGTTAAAAAAATAACTCAAGCAGAAGGTCGGGGTGGGGGAAAAGAGTACAAGAAACCTTTGACCAGTAGCAGAAGACTCAGGGCCAAGAGCTGGGGGTATTCTTTGCTCATATGTATTCTTTACTACCATTCTACTCTAAGTCGGAACCCAGTCTCCCAAAGGAGTACATGTATGCCACCCAAGTCAGAAGGAATATTTCGTACCAATGTATTCTATAATAAATACATTTTCTAAAAGCTAATGGAGTTCAATCTATCGATTGATAATGGGGAATACAGTAGTGGGGATTCAGGAACTACCTACTAAGGGCCAGGCACTGGGTTAAGCACTTTACAACAACCCTGGGAAGAAAGTAAAATTATTCTTCCCATTTTACAGTTGAGGAAACTGAGGCAGGCAGGTTACATGACTTATCCTGGAACAGACAGCTAATATGCGTCTGAGACCCAAACTGAACCCAGGCTTTCCTGGCCCCAGGTCCAGTGCTCTATCCACCTCACTGCCTTGGGGAAGAAGTCACAACTCAGCTTTTAGTCTTAGAACTCTAAGAAATCAGTAGCTGACTTCTAGGAACTCAAACCATTAAATGTGAAGGCCCACATGAGAAAATGGCCCCATGGGGCTGTCACATTTGAGATGGCCTTGGCTGTTTCCTCAAGGGTGACAGGCCTTTGATGCCTCCCATCCTTGAAAAATAAAGCAGGTTTATTCTTAAACAGACTGAATACTTCTTTGGACCATGGCTCCCTAGGGGAAAAACATGAGGCTGTAGCTTGGATTTAGTAGAAAAAAAGCAGGGTGCTAGATTTGGGGTCAAAGGACCTGAATTCAAGTCTTATCTTTGCCACTTAACTAGTAATGTGAGCTTGAGAAAAAGGCTTCTAGTGCCAATTTTCTCATCTGGAAACATAAGACTCCTCAATGGCCTACAAAGGCCCTTCTGGTTGAAAATCACATTGGTTTTTTTTTCAGTGTAAATTTTCTGATCTTTTACTGGGAACCAGATTTGTCTTTCTCCTAACTGTGTAGAGCCTGGGGAAGGAGAGGCCCTATGTAGCCAGAACTTGAGTTTTACTCAGTTTTAGGCAGCACTAGCCCTCCTGGCCCTCCAAATAAAGAGCCAGGGAGAGGGGTGGCCCTGGGGAGAACGGCAGGGGATTTTCTTTTTCTTTTATCTTCTCTCCTAACTGTTATTTTTTTAATACAGAAAGACCAAACAGCAGGCAAAGCTGCTATTCTTCTCAGTGAAATATTCTCCCTGGCGATCTACGCCCCCTTCTAATTTCATGGAGAGTTTTGTTTTTCATCAAACCTGTATTTGAAGGAAAATTCCACAATAAGAGAAATATCCTTTCTCTGTTAGACATTCTGGGTTTCTCTCTGAAAATGGTTCAGAATATTATTTTTTAAATCACTTCATTTTTATATAGATCTTTAAAAATAGGAGCATAGGTCAGAGAAAGCTAAAAGAGTCTTCTAAGCCAACTTCCTCTTTTTATAGATGAGGAAACTGAGGTCCAGGAAGAAGTTTTTTACCCATGGTTCCACAGGGAATAACTGACCTAAGATCGTTGGGGGTCAGATTTGAATTCAGTTCTTTCTGAGTCCAGGTTGAGCATTGGATCCACTGTGTTCCCTTCTGCTTCTGCTATGTTCCCCTTCATGAAATCTCTTTCAAAAGATGCTAGGATGCTGTTTTCTCAGAATTTCTATTTTTTTAAACCCCTACCTTCCGCCTTAGAATCAATACCATTTATTGTTTCCAAGGTAGAAGAGTGATCAGGGCTAGGCAATGGCGGTTAAGTGACTTTTCCAGGGTCACACAGCCAGGAAGTGTCTGAGGTCAAATTTGAACCCAGGACTTAGGCTTGGCTCTCCATCCACTGAACTACCCAGCTGCCCCCTCTCTCAGAATTTCAAGAACGTGGGCTTTGAGTCCTTTTTCCAGTTGTGGAGATGGTTTTGCGTGAGTCAACCCCACACTCTCCCAATCTCATCTGATTAAAGACTATCTCTTCCCTCATGTATCTCCAGCAATTAGCACAGTACTTGGATCATGGAAGGCACTTCATAAATCCAGATTGACTGACTGACTTTGTAAGTCCTGGTTGGTTGTCTCTCAAACCGAGGATCACTTGTGCATGAAGATGTAAGTGGAAAAGCCGATGCACAGAGACAGTCCCACTCTCTCGGCGTTGGAAGCCTGGGTCCAGTGGCACGAAAAGTCGTTACACCTGGAGACTTCCTCAGCTGCACTGGATAGCCGTGTTGTCTTTTGTGCTCCAACACGCCCTAAGCACTCCACAGTGCCTTGCTGCATCGCCCTCTCAGCCGTTGAACCTTCTTGTTGGTTTCTTCCGTCTGTTCAGCCGAAGCACATGCTGGATGAGCAAAGCCCTGGTTCACCAGGGGTCGATGACCCGATGGCTACCCTCATAAGGTTTAGCCGGCCTGTTGAAGCCATTGCCCGGGGTGTGGCTGCTGCCACATGCTAGCAGCTACTGGGAGCCACAAGGGAGAGCTGGGTGTCAGGTGGGGGTCAGAGGCTGGAGAGCTGCCCTAAGAGGGCACAACAAGCCCTCCATACCAGAGATGCTACCCCTCCCTGAGCACCCATATAAATGCTGGTTATCATCTTCATCTGCATCACTAGTAGTACATGTTGTCTTGGGCAGCCAGGTGGCACGGTGGATAGAGTGCAAGTCTGGAGTCAGGAAGACTCATCTTGCTGAGTTCAAATCCAGCTTCAGACACTTATGAGCTGGGTGACCCTGGTCAAGTCATTTCACCCTATTGGCCTCAAATGAGTCGAAGAAGGAAATGGCAAACTACTCTGAAGAGTCAGACATGATGGAAACACAAGCACAATGAATATTGAAGCTTGTATTCCCAGTGTGCTAAGCACTGGGGATGGGCCAAGGATTTCACTGGTCTAGGGAACTTCTCTGCAGAGGAAGGCAAACACAGGAGGTAGAACCCAGCTTCTGTCTCCTGTCATACTTGACCGATAGATTGGTTACTTTCTTCTGGACTGTTTCTCCTCTTGTATTTTTGTTGTTGTTGTTGTTGTTATAATGGCGGCTCTGGGGATGGGGAATGGAGAAATTCTCTATATCGAGAAATTAAGGTGATATTAAACAAAAGAAGTCCATTCAAATTTCAAAACCCCAAAGTAACTGCTAATTCAGTTAAGGCCACCTGTGGGTATTAGCCACCCTTGGCTCTCATTTCACCAGATAGATGGATGAATTTGCTTTTAAGCTGTGTTTTTGGCACTAAAAAAAAAAAAGCCCAAGGAATGCAAACAATTTTGAATCAGTCATCAAAAACTTTGTTCAGATCAGCAAAAAAAAAAGTCAATGGCATGCCCAGCCCCTTTCCGGTTCCCCTCCTCAGGCCTAGACTTCTTGCAAGGGTGTGTCTTATTCTTTGGCGATGGACAAAGGGGCTGCTTCCTAGGCTTAAGGAACTGCTTTGAAATTCTGCTTGGGAGGTCTCTGCCTTGGTAGAGGAGAAAAACTCACCTTCCCAGGAAATCCCTAGCAACCTTCAAAGCAAAGCTCAGGTGCCATTGCTGATAGGAGACTCTCTGCCATTTCTGCCCTTTGGAAATCACTTGGATTATATTTTGAATTAGCTTTCTCTTGTATATGTAGCATTCTGTAACTGCCTCCATCCACTAAAAGTAAGCTCCCGGGGTAGCTAGTTGACTCACTGGATAGAGAGCCAGGCCTGGAGGGAGACAGGAGGTCCTGGGTTCAAACAGGACCTCATGCACTTCCTAGCTATGTGACCCTGAGGAAGTAATTTTACTGCCCTTCTGCATAGGAATGGATACACAGTATTGGTTCTAAATCAGAAAATAGGAAGGAAGGTAGGAAGGAAGGAAGGAAGGAAGGAAGGAAGGAAGGAAGGAAGGAAGGAAGGAAGGAAGGAAGGAAGGAAAGAAGGAAGGAAAGAAGGAAGGAAGAAAGGAAGAAATACAGAAAGAAACAAAGGAAGGGCGGGAGGGAGAAAAGAAGGAATGAAGGGAGGAAGGAAGGAAGGAAGGAAGGAAGGAAGGGGAAAAGGAAGGAAGGAAGGAAGGAAGGAAGGAAGGAAGGAAGGAAGAAGGAAGGAAGGAAGGAAGGAAGGAAGGAAGGAAGGAAGGAAGGAAGGAAGGAAGGAAGGAAGGGAGGGAGGGAGGGAGGGAGAAAGGAAGGGAGGGAGGGAGGGAGGAAGGAAGGAAGGAATGGAGAGAGGAGAGAGAGAGAGAGAGAGAGAGAGAGAGAGAGAGAGAGTTCCCTGAGGGAAGGGGCATTGTGTTTCCTTATTAATTTTCTTTGGGGACTGTCACATAGGAACCCAGATCTAGAACTGGAAGACTTCACACACTAAGCAGTCCAACCCTCTCATTCCCCAGAGGCCTCTGAGGCTAAGTGACCACTGCCCCAGGGTCTCACAAATAATACTACTAGTGTGACTCAAACTTCATCCTCTGATTTCATAGCCAGCTATCTTCCCACTGGACCATATTGATTTCCCCAGAGCAGGCATTTAATAAATGTTTGTTGAATTTAACTTAATTGAAAGAAATTAGCTTTGCAATGTGCTGACTTACTTTTCTTCAGATGTTTACCAAAGGATCTCTCAGTGGTCGATAATCCATTTCAGAGTGAATTTATTTTAATTCAGCTACTGATAGAAACCCAGTACAGTAATTTTAGCTCTGCTATGTACATAGCCTAAAGGAAATTATTCATTAATTTCCCACTTATTAGCTGTGTGACCTTGGCCAAGTCTAATTGACTCATTGAATCTCAGTTCCCCCATCTGTAAAATAGAGAGAATAAATATTAAACCCTTTCCTTCCATCTTAGAATCAGTACTGTATATTGGTTCCAAGGCAGAAGAGCAGTAAGAGCTAGGTCATGGGGGTGAAGTGACTTGCCCAGGGTTACATAGCTAGGAAGTGTCTGAGGCCAGAGTTGAACCCAGGACCTCTGTTTCTAGGCCTAAACACACACACACACACACACACACACACACACACACACATATGTATGTATATGTGTATACACACTATTAATAACAGGTAAAAGAGCCTCTTTTTATTATCTACAAAAGGCATTGACTTTGGGAGGGAAAGAACATGAATCATATAACCATGGAAAAGTGCTTAAATTAAAAAACATTTTTTTTAAAGACATTAAAACCCTGTAGCTAATGATTAAATGAAATGAATTCTTGGTAGGGACTCTGGATTTAAGAGTTTAATTTTAGCTCTATCACCAATGTGATGTATAACCTTGATAGGGGTCTCAGTTTACCTAGATTAAAAATGGGAACATGGCAGTAATGATAATGACTCAAATTTCTACCATGTTTTGTGAAGCGGGGGGGGGGGGGGGGCAAACACTGTCCATATCTAACCTAGATCCAGATCTACCCCAGATTGTTGATGAATTAGTTAATAGGACACCCTGACTGGACATCATCATCTCATGCTTCCTCCCCTAGGGCTTCTCTCCTCCCTCCTGGTCTTCTCAGTCCCCAAGTTTCCATTTCCACCCCTGAGAACAGTAATCAAATCTACACTTAGTTTATTACTAATCCCTTGTCTCAAAGCTCCACTCATCATCGCTGTGACTTGAAGGACCAAAACACTCCACCTGGGCATTTTCTTTCCCTGTTAGAATATAAACTCTTTAGGGCAGGGACTGCTTGCTTTTTAGACTCATCCCCTCCCCAGGGTTTAAGCACAGTTCTTTGCATATGCTTAAGTACTTGATAAATTTTCATTCATTCATTCATTCATTCCTGATCTTATTCATTTTGTAGATGAAGAAAAATTAAGGAATTCTCCTAAACTCACAAGACCAGGGACCTAGAGTTATGTTCAGACTCTGTCTCCTGGTTCCTACTCTGTCAGTTTCTCCACTCTGTTACCTTCCTTCTCCAGCCTCCATCTCTTAGGGGAGCTATGAGACATCCTGGAGAAAATGATCTAGAAGTGTCAATAAAAAAGGGAAGATAGTAGTAATACATGCATGGGAGTTCAGATGTGGAAAGAGGACCACATAGAGGATGGTGCATTCAGATGGAGACCTGAGTTCAAATATAGCCTCTGGCTCTTACTAGCTGTGTGACCTTGGGCAAATCACTTCACTCTGTCAGCCTCAGTTTCCTCATCTGGAAAATGAGCCAAAGAAGGAAATGACAAACCACTCCTACATCTTTGGCAAGAAAAATCCTAAACAGGGTCAGGAAAAGCCAGACATGACTGAACAATAGCAATAATAACTAAAATATCTCCAGAGTCAGCTGGGCTGATGAAAATGCTCATGAAAAATCCTTGCCATGTAGTGGTGTCATAGTCCTCATAGTGAATGGAACCACAAGGGAAGCTGTAGTTATTTCTATTGTTTTATGTTTTTTTTCCAATGTAACATATTGGGTTAATTTTCCAATGTAACATATTGGGTTAGATATCCAACTGCGAGGCAACATTGTGGCTCTATGGATAGAAAGCTAGAGCTAGAAATGAAAGGTCCTGGATTCAAATTTGAACTCAGACTCTTCCTAATTGTGTGACCCTGGGCAAGTCACTTAACCCCCATTGCTAGCCCTTAGTTTTCTTCTACCTTGGACCCAATATACAGTATTAATCCTAAGATAGAAAGTAAGCTTTTAAGTGGGGGAAAAAGATATATAACAGAGGCATTGAAACTGAGACACTCTGGGATTTAGCAGATAGAACACTGGACTCGGAGGCTGGAAGACCTGGGTTCAAATCTCTATTTGAACATTCATTAGGTGTAAGATAATGGATGACTCACTTAATTTGTCTGGGCCTCAGTTTTCTCATCTGTAAAATGAGCAAGATGTTGGATTAAATTGTCTCTAGTTCTCTTCTAACTTTAGATGAGGGATTCATAACCTTTCCAAAAATTTTAAATATTATGGTAATTCCTCTGTCAGTCTGGTAAAGCTATGGATTCCTTCTTAAAATCAATGTTTTAATGAATAAAATAAAATACTTAGGATTACAAAGAAAAACCATTATATTTAAATTTTTCAATAGTTTTTTTATTTTTACTTGAATTTGAAAAAATATTTTTAATTGAAATTAAAATTTTTTCAACAAACATTTTCAATACATTTCTTAAAAATCAAATTTACAGGGTAAGTTAAGTGGCTCAGTGGATAGAGAGCCAGACCTGGAGATGGGAGGTCCTGGCTTCAAATCTCAGCTCAGATACTTCCTAGTTGTGCGATCCTGGGAAAGTCGCTTAACTCTAATTTTCCTGTTCTTTAAGGCTCTATTCTGCCTTGGAACTGGTACTTAATATGGATTTTAAGAAAATAACGGTTGTTTTTGTTTGTTTTGTTTTGTTTTTAAAGAAATCGAGTTCACAGATTCCAGGTTAAGAACTCCTGGAATAGCAACATTGATCATAAAATACTCGGTCATGACTTACTATGGGCCAGGGACTGATCTAAGGGCTAGAAACACAAATGCAAGCTAGCAAGAGTCTTCCGTGGGAAGACAACACCGAAAGAGAAGCCAGATAGGGTTGGGGGTAGAGTCAGGCAGTGAGAGATAGGGATCCTCTCGATCCCTTGCATGCATCTATATCCCCAGCTTGTCTCTCAGTGCCTGGTGTACAGGAATAGAGAAACAGACGCTTCATTGATCCATTCAGAGAATCCTCGTTTCCTAGATCCAGACTGGGTTCTGGGCAAGGTCAGACTCAGCCATCAGATCTCTAGGACCCAGAGGTAGAGTTCAGGGGATTCTGCTGGGAGGGGGTCAAGAGGGATGGCCAGAGTGGAGGCAGGATGGTCTTGGATTGGCCAAGAAGATGGACGATTTCTCTGAGGGGTCCAGACTTAGAAGTAAAATGGAGACAGGTATCATCCAGGGCTGGTTATGCCCCAGAGATTTCCATCTAGACATAAGGACTGCCTCCCCCAGAGAATCCAAGGAATCCATCTCCAAGGTAACTGGAACCTCTTTGCTCTGTTTTCCAGCAGTAGCTGGGCCTTGCCTGGACCCTCCCTCTCATCAACAAGGTGCTGAGTGGTCAGGAAATATCTTGAGAGAAGAGCGTGTTCCCCTCTGGCCTTGGCAGCTGGCCCTGGGGAGGACCATGGGGGGCTCCTGGCAGGATATAAGATGATAATAGTAACAACAACTGCCCACTGAGGGGCCCTTTGAAGTATATACAAAGTACTTTTTGTCTCTTTTCCCTCTGAGCTGGGGCCTCCCAACAATCCAGTAAAGCTAGTACTATAGATGTTACTGAGGAGGTCCAGGGACACCCAGCTCTAAGTCTCTGAGGTGGGATTTGAACCTAGCCCTTCCTGATTTTAAATCCAGCCCTCAACCCATCGCATGACCATATTTCATGACAAGATAGGAAAGGGGGCATATTAGCTGTCTGCTATACATAAGCAAGCTGCCAATCAGAGCAATAGCAATTAGGAGGAAAAAGGATCATTCCTACATCTCTGGCCTCTAGGAGCTGACCTTTGAGATCACAAGGGTGCCCCCAGGCGTGGCAGAAAGAAGTATAAATGGCCCCTCCCTTAGCTTCTGGCTCACCAAATACTTGGCTTGGTCAGCTCTGGAAAATAGGATTCAGGTTCTGTTGGCTGCCAAGCCTTTATCCCCAAATCAAATCTATCAGCAGCTCAGAACTCATGGCTTAATTAACCGACTCAGACCCTTGGTTTCTGTTTCTGCTAGACTTGAGAGAATGTCAGGACTGTAATGGACCTTAGAGGTGATCTAGAAAGTTGAATTCCTTCAGTTTCATATCTAAGCCCAGAAAAGGAGAATGATTTGTTCAAAGCCACCCAGCTCGCCTTCAGGTCTACTGATTCCCAAACCAACATCCTTTTTCTACACTTTACTGCTTATTCTTTCTCATATTTTCATCCTCCCTCCTTTCTTCCTCCCCACCCTCCATCCTTCTCTTCTTTACTCTCTTTTTTCCCCTTCTTTCCTTCCCTCCCTCCCTCCCTCCCTCCTTCTTTCCTTCCTTCCTTCCTTCCTTCCTTCCTTCCTTCCTTCCTTCCTTCCTTCCTTCCTTCCTTCCTTCTTTCCTTCCTTCCTGAGGCAGCCCTTGCCATTTTGAGATAGGTGTACAATGAGAACAAAAAGACTTTTTCTCCCTTTTGCTTTTCCCCTGACTCTTCCTACTTCTCTCCTCAGGAGCCAGCAGAGCCTGTCTAACCCCTTTCTCTCAAGATGCCCTCCCCTCTAAGTCTTCAGCAGGCTAAATATTCTTAGTTCCTTCAGGAATTTCAAGACATAGCCTCAAACTCCCTCATTATTCTTCTGGATGAACTCCTTCTTGTCTAGACACTTGCTAAAATGTGGTCCCCAGAGTTAAGCAGTGGACTCCAGATGTGGTCTGACCAGGGCTGAGTTCCTTGGAACAGTCTTTTCTTGAACCTTGGATATCATGACTTTCTTAATATATCCTAGCACCACAATACCCTTTTTTGTCTGCCTTGTAACCCCTATTGACTCATACCATGGTTGAGGTCCCCAGATTTTGTTGTCTAGCCAGGTCTCTCCCATCCTATGCTTGTATTGTTGGTTTTTTTGAACCATTGTTTAACTTCACATTTATACCTAATACATTTTATCTTATTCAGGTTCATCCATCATACTAACCTAAGAACTCTTTATGAATCTAGAATTTCTCATCAAACTTTATGGAACCACCCTGACTTTGAGCAGACATGGCTTCCCTTTCTAGGAGTCCACAAACAAACCATTCCCTGAGCTAGGATCACAAATCCCTTGTATCAGGGAAGGCATCTTGAACTTTGAAAGATAGGTAGAACTTCAGCAGGTCAAGAGAGTAGGTAGCAGAGGCAGAAGCATGATAAAAGACCCAAAGACCTATGACCTGGAAATGTCAGGGAACCTAGACCAGTTCAATGTAGGTTTGGTGTTGGGGAATTGTGAAAAATATGGATAGAAAAACATATTGATAGACTCATAGGAGATCAAAGTTGGGAGGGATCTGAAAGCAGACAGAAGGATCATGGAACAGAGAATGTTGGAGCTGGAAGGGAACTTAGAACATAGAATATTAGAAAGGAATCTTCATCACGGAACCTTAAACTCTGGAATGCCAGAGCAAGGAAGCACCTTAAAACAAAGAATGTCAGATCTTAGAAGGATGTTGGAAGACTCGAGCCACTGTGAGGAACACCTCAAATGTCAGACTTAGATGTGTGGACTTAATTTCATTAGATGTTGAGAAAATACTGATAATGGCAGAGATGATACCTTCCTCCCCAATCCCCTTAACACACACACACACATTTAAATCAAGATTTTCACCCTCTTAGAGGCTTTACATGAGAAACTCTTAAATACAGTCCTGTTCTTTTAGTCATCCTTCCTTACAAGTGTGCATACTTCCCTCCATCCCTCACTGCTAGGAAAGAAGTACAGCCATTTGCAGTTAAATGTACACCAATTCCTTCCTAGCATATGTCTCTGTTGAAGGGGGGGGGGGGGGGGAAGCAACTTGTTGGTAAAATAGCTTTGAAACCAAAGACCCTGAGTTTGATTTCCAACTCTACTATCTTCTAGTCGTATGATCTTGAACAAGTTACTTCTCCTCTCAAGCCTCAGTTTCCTCTCCTGTAAAATGAAGGAGTTGGATTATCTGGCTTCTGTGGTTCCTTCTAGCTCTATGGTTCTATAATCCTGGTGGTTGCAGAAAGAGTTCCCAGTACTACATAGTCTTTCAATTCCAGTCAAGGTTTCAATCTGAAGAATTTGTGAAGCTTTCCATCTGTCTAGAGTGAGGAGGAGGCAGAATATTGGAGGCCACGGGATTTCCCCAGGCAGAAGGGAAACTGTGGTCCCCCCACTTTCAGGCCAAAATCCTTCGAGATACCCAATAGTTAATGGTCCCCAGTGGTTGGCTGGACTCCTCCTCTCTCTAGATGAGGCTAAACTCTTGGCACTGCCTCTATAGAGAGAGGGAAGGAGGAAGAGGCTAGAGTACCAGGTGGGAGGAGCAGCAATCCACCTGCAAGGACTTCACCTGGATGGTCTGCTTCCCGCTTCTCCCCTGGGGGGCCAGGTGCCAACTGGCTCTGCCAGCCAGATCTGAGTTAGATCTCCATGGCTCCCCTCTGGCTGGTGCTGCTGCCTGGACACTGAGTTAACTTAAAAATGCAAAGCATTCCAGTCATTTTAATTACTGGGCGGTGCGCACACCAGAAACTGGTTCATACAAAGAAACAACAGACAGAAAAATGATTTTTCAAGCATACTTCCCCCCTTATCCCCCTTCTCTCCCTCCTCCACCCTTGCACCCCCAATCCTGGCAATCTCAGAAGTTTCTCAGCTATTTGAGACTTGTTGATGTATCGTCAATGTCTTTTTGTCTCCTGATACTTGAGTTAGAAGCAGTTGAAGCCACCTAAAAGCAGTTGGACCCACAACCAGCTAAAAGGGACCTCAGAAACTACAAGTCCAACCTCCTCATTTTACAGATGAGAAAACTAAGGCCCAAATGACTATATTATTTGTAACAAAAGGGGCATTCAAGGTTATCCAAGGCAACTCCATTTTGCAGATGAGCTGATTGAGGCACAAATGGTCATACTCTTTAGAAAGTGAAGGATGGGGCACAACTAGGTAGCTCAGTGAATTGACAACCAGGCCTAGAGACAAGAGGTCCTGGGTTCAAAGCTAGCTTCAGACGCTTCCTAGCTGTGTGACCCTGGGAAAGTCTTTTAACCCCAACTGTGCAAGCCCTTACTGCCTTTCTGCCCTGGAACTAATACACATTATTGATTCTAAGATGGAAGGTAAGGGTTAAAAAAAAAGAAAAGAAAAGAAAGAGAAGGGACATTGAAAGTCTTGTTGTCCAATGTTGTCCTTATTGGGTGGATTCCTCACACACATTCCATCTCCTATTTCTGTGCCCTTTGCACAGACTGCCCCATGCTTTGCACGCCCTTCCTCATCATTCTTGCCTCTTAGAATCTCTGCTTTCCTTCAATGCTTAACTGCTTCTCCAGCTTTTCTTCCCTCTGTTTCTCCCCAATTTCTATTATCTTCTCCCTCCTTTTCCTTCACCTTTTCCTATTTAAAACATTTTCTTCTTCTCTTCTTCTTCTGTCTACTCAGGGACTCAGTCCCATTGCTGACCTATTCAGGAGGCTTGATCTGTCCCATTTCTGACCTGGGCTGGCTCTGCACTCCTTAATGGCAGCCTGGTGGCTCCCTGCTCTACCTGGAGTATCACCATACTTGCCAGACACTATAGACCTGGGATCATCTTTAGCCCCCTGCAGCTCAGAACTCCCTAACTCAAGTAATCTCCCAGACCAGCCACCCTGAAGCAGGGGGTTTACAAGAACACATCCCAAGCCCAGCCAGAGTGGCTGAGATAGACTCTGAGAATAGGAGGTGAGAAGAGAGGAAGGACATTTCAGGCAGAGTGGATAAAAGGTGCAAAGGCTCTCTCCTCCCCATAGGAGAAAGCCAGTTTCACTGCCCCAAAGACTGTGGGAGGGGTGTAATAACCACAGCAAGGTCAGAAAGATGGGTAAGGCCATGTTTTAAAGCTCTTTACAAGCTAGAAAGTCACAGGAAGCAGCTGTGCAGGAGAAGCTCTTGGTCACTTCTATGTTTGAGGAGAATTACTTTGTGTGCAGGATAGACTGGGATGGAGAGATCCTTGAGAAAGGGGAACCAATTAGGAGATATGAGGAGAACCTGCACCAAGATGGTAGCCGAGTGAGTGAAGAAAGAAATGGCAACTGATCAGCTACGTAGGGTGAGGGAGAATGAGCCATCCAGGGTGGGCACAGAGATTATGGACCTGGGATGCTCAAACCACTTAGCCTCCAGAGGGCTCAGGGTCAGGGCTCAATGGGAAAATGGGAGATTTGGGATCTATGCTTTCTCAAGTCCTTGTCAGCTCTAGAAGTAAATGGCTTAGCCTCAGTGGGTTTGGCTATCCTAACTGCGTGTCCTTGAGAAAGTCTCTCAACTTCCTTGGACCTTAGTGTCCACAACTGAAAATGAGAGGGTTGGGCCTTGTGAGGGTTCTTTGACCTATACTTTCTTACCTTCAGTGGGCTCCCACATAGCCCTTTGTAGAATGAAGGGGATGGATTAGATGATCTTTAATGCCTTTCTAGCTTGAATTTTCTATGATTCTATTGCTATGATATAAGATAGGATGGTTTTGAAGATGACAGAAGCCCAGATGAATTTATATTACCTGATGGAAAATAATAAGTAAGGGGCAGCTAGGTCAAATAATTTGAATAGAACACCAGGCCTGAAGTCAAGAGGACCTAGGTTCAAATCTGGACTTTGAAACCTCCTAGCTGTGAGACTGTGGGAAAGTCACTTAACCCTTATTGTCTAGGAAATGCTGCTCTTCTGTCTTAGAATCAATAATAAGATATTTGCTCCTAGAGGCTCTAGAAAGTCATAGGAAGCAGCTGAGCAGAAGAACCTCCTGGTCACTTCTATGTTTGAGGAAAATTACTTTGTGTGTAATATGGACTGGAATGGAGAGAGCCTTGAAAAGGGGAACAATTTAGGAGATGTGAGGAAAACCTAGATAGATAGAAGGTAAAGGTCGGGTTTGTTTTTGTCCTTGTTTTTGGTTTTGAATTAGCAGCACTGGAAACCAATATATACATTGACTGTAGTTTTGTTGTTCAGTCATGTCCAATTCTTTGTATTCCCATTTGGGGTTTTCTTAGTAGAGATACTGGAAGGGTTTGCTGTTTCATTTTCCAGCTCATTTGACAGATGAGGAAACTGAGGCAAACAAGATTTAGCAACTTGCCCAGGATCACATAGCTGGTAATTATCTGAGGTCACATTTGAACTCAGGACACAGAAACAACAATGACCATAAACGATAAGCTAAGAAGTTATGATGATTAGTTGTGGCCCCAAAGAAGAGTTGAGAAAATGTGCTTCCTTCTTGTCTTTGTAGAGGCAAGGAGCTATGAGTGAGGAACATTGTATTTACTATCAGACTCAGTTGATATTTGGTTTAGTTTTAACTACCTGGGTCCCCTCCCATTTTATTTATTTGTTTTTTTGCTCCTGGAAATGGCTCTCTGGATAAGAGAGATGGGTATATTTGGAAATGTAAAAAGAGAAATCAGTAAAAAATAAAATAAATGTAACACAGTCTGTGATCCTAAGACATGGTCTCTGCCCTCAGGGGTCTTCCAATCTCCTGGTCTGGGGAGGGTCAGACAAGGCTAGAAAGAACCCATAAACATAACCAGTGTGTATCGAGGATCTCACAGGGCTGGGCAGCCTAGACTGCCCATGCTGGAGGAGTCAGGGAGAAATCAAGTGTTTGGGCAGGAATGGAATCACTGGAATTTGAAGTCTAGCCTGACCCGAGTCCAACAAGTTGGGTCTCCTTGTGTTCTGGCCCAGGAGGAGCAATTTGTGTCTCCACCTCTCTTCGGGTGGGACAGTGTCTGCCCCTAGTCCAGGGTGAAGCCTTCAAAGACACCATGAGGGCACTACTTACTTTTGTTTTCAGGAGAACAGATGAAGGCTCCTGGCATAAGGAAGGCATTAGAAGGGGAGAAATTTGTCCCTTCCCTTTTTTTCCCTCCTCCCCACCCCATTGACCCTTCTTAGAAATATACTTTGGGCTTTTTTTCTTTGAAGAAATGGTCATAGGATCATGGGACCATGGATTCAGCATTGGAGGGGACCCTGGAGATGATCTAATCCAATCCTCTTATGTTACACATGAGGAAACAGGCACCATAGATTGGGTTCTAGAGCAGAGATCAAGGATTTAGACACCATCTAGTCTAACTTCCTCATTTTACAGGTGGGGAAACTGAGGCTCAAAGTATCAATAAGCCCTACTCTTAAGAAATTATGTATCCTCATTTTACAGATGGAGAAACTGAGGATCAAAGAACTAATAAACCCTACTCTTAAGGAATTTATACATCTCATTTTACAGATGGGGAAACTGGGAATCAAAGAACCAATAAGTCCTACTCTCAAGGAATTTATGTCTCCTCATTTTAAAGATGGGAAAACTAAGGCTCAAAGCATCAATAAGCCCTACTCTCAAGGAATTTACATGTTTCCTCATTTTATAGATGGATAAACTGAGGCTTAAAACATCAATAAACCCTACCCTCAAGGAATTTATACATCTCCTCATTTTACAGATGGGGAAACTGAGGCTCAAAGCATTGCTAAACCCTAGTCTCAAGGAATGTACCCATCTCCTCATTGTATAGATGGGCAAACTTAAGCTCAGCAAGATGCTTAGCACACTCTGCTAAGAATAGCGGTGGAAAACGAGTGATAGAATGGGAAGTAAAGAGGGAGCTGGTTTTAAAGCCCACCTTTCTCGTTTACCACCTGAGTGTTGGAGTAGGTACTTCGTCTCATCCCTCAGTTTCTCTATTTGTAAAAGGAAAAGGTTGGACCAGAGGACCTCTAAGGTCTCTCCTAGCCCTTAGCCTGTGAAACACCTTCCTTCCTGCCCCTCCTCTGAAAGGCATCCCATAAAACTTTCCCATTAAGCTCACAGGATTTTCCTGAAGAAAAAACCATTTATCAAAACGAAAAGGCAAACAAAGTGTCGGTGGATGTCGGGCCCGTGGCCACCACTATGAAGTCCAGTGTGAATGGCCGGGCTCTGTGTCAAGGGGTTGACGTTCTTAGGTGGCCAGCCTAGGAGATGGTTGGGGCAATTTGTTGTTGTTTATTTTACACAACCTTGAAATCAGCTCCATATGGAAGAGAAGCCTGCGAGACCTGGGAGCGGAGGGGAATCTGGATGCCTGCAGGTGGGAGGGAGAAGGCCTGTCTCTCGGCTCCTAATTGGCCAGGCCTGACCGGGACGGGGCTGAGGTGCTGCTCGGAGCACATGCCCCAGTGGGGACCCTGGCTGCCTGTTATTTGGAGGAGGCTATTTTTAATAATGATGACTTTCAGATGGTTGTGGCTTTAGGGAGGGAAGTAGGGCTGGGGCTTGTAGGTGGTGGGGGGGCCGTCAGTCCTCTTCCCCACTGTATAAGTGGCACATGTCCTCTCCAGCGCACCCGCACCCCTCAAAGGAATTTCCAGGGGGAGGACGGAGCTGGCTCGTCCTCCTAGGAGGAGGCTGGTGGTTTCGCCTGCCTTTTCTCTTCTCCTTCTTTTCCTGTGCTCATTCTCTGCCCCTTCTCCACCCTGGACTAACGGTTGGCCAGCCTTTGGTTGCTCAAATGCCACCCCGGTGCTGCTGAAATGCTGCCAGCTCTGGGGAGGACCCTGGCTGCCTTCCTTTCACAAATGACACCGACCCAGAGGGGAATGGCCAGTAGAGTTGTCTCCTCTGCTGGGAATGAGATCGGCTCCTCCCCAGGAACCCAGGTCGCCCCCTCAGCCTGGGAGAGATGGGCTGCCTCGGCTTCCCCAAGGAGACAGACCAGGGAACATGGGCGGAGGTTTCAGAGGCCACGGGAGGTTCCCTAGCTGCACAGTGCCCCCTAGCACTGGACACAGGGATTAGACTCAGGGAGCCCTCAGGAAGGACACCACCACCTGCTGAAGGCTCTGGGAAATGGGAGGGTCTAGGGCTGATCAGGCTGGGGCCAAGGATTTAGAGCTGGAAGAGATGAGAAGCAAGATGGGATGATGGATAGAGTGAAGGGGCTGAGAGAAAACCGAGACTTGTGTTCAAATCCTCCCGAAGAACTGTGGGGCTCAGGTAGGTCACACAACCTCTTGGCCTCTGTAAAGGAGGATAATGATAGCACCTGCTCCTAGGGTCTGTGCAAAGATGATGGGATAATGTACTCTGCAAATGGGAACCATTATTATTATTATTATTATCTAATTCACCTTCCCCATTTTACAGATGAAGAAACTAAGGCTCAGAAAAGATTAGTGACTTATTCAAAGATCTTGTTTATCATTTAGATTTTAATTTTTATTGTGCTCTGGACTTCTTAGGCAGTATGCTAAAGCCTCTGGACTTCTTAGAATAAAGATTTTTATTTTTTTAACATTCATTTATTTGTTTTTAAAAATTATTTGTCCCTGTTTCCACGATTCATTTTCTTTCCCTCCCCTCTTCCCACCCCCTTCCTGGAGCCCACAAGCAATTCCACTGGGTTGTATAAATGTTATCACTTGATACCTATTTCCATATTAGAATAAAGGTTTAAAAAAACGTATTTACTGGGAAAGCTGGGGGGCTTAAGTGGATAAAGAATCAAGCCTATACATGTATCATCGGAATTGCTTGTCAGCTTTGGGAGGGGGGAGGAAAGATTGAGGCGGGTAGGGTAGGGGATGGGGGGTTAGGGATCATGAATCATGTACCCATGGGAAAATATTCTAAATTTTAAAAATATTTTAAAAAAGAATCGAGCCTATAGATGGGAGGTTCTGGGTTCAAATTTGGACTCAGAGACTTCCTAGCTGTATGACTCTGACCAAGTCACTTAACTCCAATGCTGTTACTTAGGTGTTACTGATCTTCTGCCTTGGAACTGACACTTAGTATCAATTTTAAGACAGAAGGTAAGTATTTAGATAAATAAATATATATACATATATATTTTAACATTCATTAAAACAAATTCTTTCCTTCTGTCCTGCTTCTCTGCCATCCACTGAGAAGGCAAGCAGTATGATATCAATTATACATGTGAACTAACGCAAAACATATTTCTATATCTGCCATGTTGAAAACCAATCAAAAGCAAAACTTAAAGTACAAAAAATTATTCTTTGTGCTTCAATCTGCATTCAGGAACATTTTTCACCATGCACAGGACCTTTGGAATTTTCTTGACTCATTGGATTGAGAGTGAAGTCGTTCAAAATAAAGTTTTTGGATGCATAAAGCACACAGATACAAAAGATGTACTTCTCAATTACATTAGAATGCAGTTCTCAAAATATCTATTTTTTTTTCATTCCCCAACATCTATTAAGAACTCCTGATCTAATCCAACTCTATCAGCTTATAGATGAGGAAACTGAGCCCCGGAGGGAAATGACTTATCCAAAGTTACACAGAGTTGGCAGTAGAAACTAGGATTAAAACTTCAGGCTCCCCATTCAGGCCAGGGCACCTTCCGTCACCCCATGCTTCTCACATTCTTCCTCTGTGTACATGCTGATCCCCCTTACCCCTCTAAAAAAAGACTGTTTAAATTTAATTGTCTGTTTCTCTTTCTGAAAGAAAAATAGGCATGTTCTGCCCAAGAGAAGATTTTTTAAAGCTACTTAATAAACATTTATAAACGCAGATAATAGAAGGGGGGAAATAGGCAAGAAATGAGTATCCTGAAAAATGTAGGATAGTCTTCCTTCCATGAAGCTCAGAAGGTGAGGACATTTAGTCTTCAGGGACTGCTAGCTGGTGGGTGGTCTTTTCTGAGTCCCGCCACTGTTTTTATCATTGTGTGACTCTTCATGACCTCATTTGGGGTTTTCTTGGCTTTTAAAGATCTGGGAGTGATTGGCCATTTCCTTCTCCACCTTATTTGACAAATTGGGGAAACTGAGGCCAGGTCACACAGCTAGGAAGTGTCTGAGGTCAAATTTGAACTCCGGTCTTCCTGACTCCAGAACAACAAGCCTGGCATGTTTCCTTTGTTGCCTTTTTTTTTTGTACCCCCAGTATTTAACATAACACCTGGCTCAGAGTAGCTGCTTAATAAATATTGATTGACTTATTTCTAGAGTCTCAAATTAAGGGTGCAGTGAGTGCCAGGGCCTTGTGGCAGGACAGATTCATTGTCTTGTAAATCAAAGCAGAAAAGACACAGCTTAGATATGGGGGGAATGTTCTGGCCAGAAGGGGAAGACAATGGGAACTGTTGGGGGCAGGGGGCACAACTGTCTTCTCTGGAGATGTATGTGGGAGAAAGTCCATAGGATCTGCCTGGGATGATTCCAGGGCAGGAGAATGGACAATCTCTCCACCGACTTCTAGGCTATATATTTATCATTCTCCAGAGCTGTCAGTGAAGACAGGGCATCTATAGACTTGGATCTCTCTCTTCTTATCCTAAGGAGCAGGACCACCCTGGCTGTCCCATAAAGCCATTGTTACTGTAATGCCTCCAGGAGCCTGGGGCATGCTGATGGATGAGAGGGCTCAGACTGGTCTGTTTGCCCCCAGAGGACAGAACTAACTTGAGGTATCTTTGGAGAGGCAGATTTCAGGGGGAAAAAACCAAACACAAACTTTTTAAAAATGGTTTTTCAGTTGTGTTTGATTCCTTGCAACTGTCTGGACTGGATTGGCCGAAGGGTGTTCTTGACAAGGGTATTGGAGAGATTTGCCATTTCCTTCTCTGGAGGCAAGCAGAGGTTAAGTGACTTGACCAGGGTCACCTAGCTAGTGTGGGAGGCCAGATTAGGACTTGAGTTCTTCTTAACTGTAGATTGAGGGCTATATCCATTGAGCCATCTTAGACCCCACCTAAAATGGATATAGACTGCCTCAGGAGTTATTGAGTTGAGTTCCCAGCTGCTAGAGGCCATTTAGCAAAGGGCTATTTGTCAAGAATGTTGTGGGGGGGGGGGGGAGCTGGGTGGCTCAGTGGATTGAGAAGTAGGTCTAGATGGGAAGTCCTAGGTTCAAGTATGATCTCAGACACTTCCTAGCTGTGTGACCCTGGGCAAGTCACTTGACCCCCCCATTGCCTAACCCTTAACTCTCTTCTACTTTGGAACCAATATTGATTCTAAGATGGAAGTTAAGGGTTTTAAAAATTAAAAAAAGAATATTGTTGAAGGGACTCATCTGAGTCCAGATTAGGATAGTTGACCCCTGAGTTCAATCTGATCCAAGATGCTAGGATTCTGCAATTCCTGTTTCTCTGAAAAGACTTCTCCAGGTTGGATGTGCCTACAAGCACCATGAACTCAATTAAACAATCATTTATAAAGCTTCTACTGTGTGTGTGTGAGATGTTATACCAGGCTCTGGGAATACAAAGAACTTATATTCATAAAATCACAGATTTAGAGATGGAAGGGAGCTTGGAAGCAATCTGTTCCAACCTCCTCCATTTTACAGCTATTTAATAATAATTTAATTTCATCTAACCCTTAAAGTTTGGGAAGATGTTTCATATATTATCTCATATGAGCCTCACAACAAACAAACTCTGTGAGGTAGATACTTTTTTTATTCCTATTTTACAGATGAGGAAACTGAGTCTGGAAGAGGTTAAGTAAATTGCCCACAGTCTCACAGCTAGTATATGTCCATTGGGGGATTTGAACCCAAGTCACTTTGGATTCTAGATTTAGGTTTGATCTATTTCTAGATCCTCCCAATTTCTTTTCTGCAAACTATTTCTCTACTGGCTGTGATCACATTGGCTCTTAAACTGTGGTGTAACACAAAAGCTCTCTCTCTCCTCTCTCTTCCTTTTTCTCTTTTTCTGTCTCTCTGTCTCTCTCCCTCCCTCCTTCTCTGTTCTCCCTCTCTCTATCTTTTCTTCCTCTCTCTCTCCTCTCTTTCTCTTCCTTTCTCTCTTGTTCTGACTCTCTTTCTCTGTGTCTCTCCCTCCCTCCTCCTTTTCTCTGTTCTCCCTCTTTCTCAGTCTTTTCCTCTCTCTCCCTTCCTTGCCCCCTTTTCCCCCTCTTCTTCTTCCTCTGCCCTTTGGGACCAAGAAGTACTGCCCAGGTCCTGAAGGAACTGAAATAACAGGAAATAGATTTTCATTACCTTTCAGCAGTAAAGCAATCAGATTACCACCCCAGATTGCATAATGAAGAGGTGGCCTTAAATCAGAGGCTTTCTTTCAGGAACCCAACTCCTTAAATTACAGCCCTGCAGTCATCTCCAACAGAAATCACCTGTCAGGGACTTATCTTCCAGGCAAGGTCACTCCTTGGAAAAACTGTCAAGTTTTCATTTTGTCTTTTGGGCAAGACTGTACAATGAGGAAGAAGGGAGCAAAAGGAGAGGAGGATGGGGGTGGGGTAGGTGGGTGACAAATCACTTAAAAGATTTGCACTAAGTGGATTAGTCTTTAAAACCTTGCAAAGTCGAAGTCGACCTCAAATGTGGAGGGATCAGCCTCACACAGACTCAGACCATTCATCCAATTACAGATTTGATTTGTCCAACAAGCATTTACTCTGGACCTGAGTGACTTTGTACAAAGTTGTAGCCTCTCCCCTTAGATTCTTTACCAGCCCTAGACTTCAGCCCAGTGCCTAGCACATAGTAGGTGCTTAACAAATGTTCATTGACTGACTAGTAATGGAAATCCAGTGGACAGAATTCCAACTGGGAGTCAAAGACCAAAATTTCAATCTGGCCTCTTCTACTTCCTCTGTGTGTGCCTTTGGCTAAATCAGATGACCTCTGTTGGCTCCACTTTCCTCATCCATAAAATAAGTTGGTTCTTAATTTTACTTACCTTATGGAACCATTTCCTTAGAGAAGTCTATGGAACTCATCTTCGAATGAAGTTTTTAAATGCATAAGATCAAGTACTGATGATTACAAAGGAAACCAATGATGCGATGCTGAGATATAGTTATGAAAATGTGAAAAAATGAAAAGATTCACAAATCCCAGATTAAAAACCTTTGAACTAGATGCTCTCAAGCTCCAAATTCTGTGATCTCCTTCTGTGCTAGATGGCCCAGTGAGTAAAGTGTTGAGCCTGGGGTCAGGAAGACTCATCTCCTTGAATTCAAAACCAGCCAGGACACTTATTAGTTGAGTGACCTTGGTCAAGTCACTTAATCTTATTTGTCTTCATTTACTCATCTGGAGAATGAGCTGGAGAAGGAAGTGGCAAATCATTCTAGTATCCTTACCAAGAAAACCCTAAATGGGGTCAAGAAAAAATAGGACATGACTGAAAAAAAATGTGTATGTGCATGGCTAAGGACTAAATCTATTTTAAAATGTTTATTGATTTTTTTTGTCACACTCAGAATCCATCTCTTTCCTTCCTCTGCTCAGTGAGGTATGCCTTAGAGAGAATTAATTTCAAACAACTTTTTTGGGAGGGGTGAGAGGGATCAGCATCACTATTCAATGAAGTAGATAGAACTCTGGACCAGAAATCAGGAAGGCATGAGTTCAAATCCTGACTCAGATTCTTGCCCGATATGTGATCATGGGTAATTCACCTGCCCTCCTTCTGCCTCGTTTCCTCATCTATAAAGTAGAAATGTCAATAGCACTTACTTCCCAGGGTTGTTGTGAAGATCCAGTGAGACGACATTTGTAAAGTGTTTAGCATGGTGCCTGGCACATAGTAAGTGCTATATAAATGTTAGTTACTATTGCTTCCCAGGGTTCTTGTGAGGATCCAATGAGAAAATATTTGTACTTAGTACTGTGCTTGGTATACAGTGGGTGCTCTATAAGTGCTCATCTTCTACCTCCCAGGATTGCTGTGAGAATAAAACCAAATGTCTGGATAGCTTTTAAAGCCCATATAAATGTTGGCTATTATGATGTAAAAAATGAAGAATCAAAAAGTACTTCAGCAGATCTAATTTTCTGTCTGTTCTGTATCTATAGTAACCCACCTCTATAAAGAAAGGAGAGGGGTAAATTTTTTTTCATTTCTTCTTCATGGGTTTTATTAAGCATTTATTGAACAGCTACTGTATACAAAACCATCCACTAAAGAACTTCTGCCTTGATTCATCTTGGCATGGACAGGGCCATGTGTCCTTGAAAGCCAAAGCTCAGTGGAGCACAAGTTCTAAGAGGGTCTGTCATGGCTCTGAGTTGTTGAGACCCAATGCCAGATCATGCTTATTGTCTGAGGACCAGCCATGTTACTCATCAGAAACTAGGTGGGAAAGGAGTCAGGTCTGCTTCCACACTGAGTATAAACCCTGCCTCCTAGGAGGAATGAAGGCAGCAGACATTTATATGAATAACTATATTAATATTCACCAAAGGTCTCATTTGCCCTCTATAATCCTGGGAAAGGTTACTACTATCCTCATTTTACAGATGAAGAAACTGAGGCTCAGTGGGGACTAGTAAGTAGTATGGAGAGCTAGTAAAAGTATAAGTGGTGGGATTTGAACCCAGGTCTGGACTAACTGCTAACATATCCAGCTGCCTTTCCACAAAAGTACAACCTCTTTAATACAGAAACACTGTTTGGAATCCTATGGGGAAGGGGGGGGGGCCACAAAGTTCGAGACCATCCTAATTCCTCTCTTCAAAGAATTTACAATTTAGTTGGGGAAGAGAAGAACACATGAACTTCCTAGAGAACAATTGGGTGATAAACTCTGTGGTATGGAAAGCAAATTAACTGAATTCCAGCTGGAGCTAAGCTAAGCTTTGAATAAGAAGCAACTTTGGAGGGAGGAGGGAAAGAATAAATAAAAAGCACTCTCCAAACACCTTTATTCCCTTCCCTCTACTAAAACAAACACACAAATAAATAAAACCAAGAAAGAAAAGAGGGCTCAAAAAATAAGGCTCAAACAAACAAAAAAAAGGGTTTTGAATTTTTCTGCCGTTTCTTCAAGCCATTGGTCACATCCCTGCAGTGATCATAGGATTCTAGATTAGATTTTAGAAGCCCCACAGTAACAACCCCCTCATTTTACAACTAAGGATACAGAGACCTTGAAGGAGTAAATGTTTCCCAAGATCACTAAGCTAACTTCAATATTCAATTACTCAATGAGCATTAATTAGGTTCCTATTATGTGTAGGGCCTCAGTTTCCTCATTTGTAAAATGAGCCATGGAGAAATGGTAAACCATTCCAGTATCTTTGCCAAGAAAACCAAAATGGGGTCAAGAAGAGTCATACGTACTGAAATGACTGAACAATAACAAACATGCAGGGCTACATGTGAGGTTCCAAAGATAAAAGACAAAAGGAAACAGCCCTTGCCTTCAGGGAGCTTATGGTCTATTGGAGGAAACAACATGGGTATAAATAATAATATTCAAAATATTTACAAGGTAAAATCTCCATCATCAAAGTAAATTTTGAAAGGGAAGGATATCAGGGAAATAAGGCTTCATAGATTAGGCAAGATCTGATTTAGGCTGTGACGGATGGGTGAAATCTGGACAGGTTGCAAAGACTAAGGCTATCTAGTGAATCAGTGAGCCCTAGGGGAAAGCAGTTCCAGGATGTTAGGAGAGGATATTAGGGGTCCTGCATATGCAATATGAATTGACCATCCCATCCACTGGAGTTTATCTCATATAGGACAGTCTTATGTGGTCTCTGTGCTTGCTCATTCTCCCAATTAATGGTATTATATTTGGGGGAGACTAGGGAAAGTAATGTTCCATAAATCTTGCTCTGTTCAGTAAATGCCTTTGTTTTTGAGTAAAATGTGTCTTCTGGCTGACTGTTGAAAGGCAACATATCTGTGGGGGCTCATGAGCTACTGTGGGTTTAGAGGTACAGACCTACAGAGTCCCTGGAACTTTGTGTAGCTATCTCCTAGGGAACCCTACTGAGAGTTGGGGATGTAGATCAAAGGGGCATTATATGCAGATGAGGAAAGTGAGTCCCAAGGAGGTAAGGTAAAAATCACCAAGGTCACACAAATAAAGAATTCAGTGGTAGGATCAGAATCTTTTTTTTTAAGGTGGTTCCTTTACTTTAGGGGGTGAGAGTGAGTTGAAGGAGTGATTACTCCAATAATTTTTTCATCCTGAAGAAATTTGTGTCATTTCCCCAAAGAACAAAGGAGTGGAAAGGTACAGACTTTCCTCATCCTAGTCTGATGGAAAGTTTGCTAAAACTCTAAAGATACTTAGGCCAAGTTATATTTCCCATTAGCTGGGACCAACTAACTAATCTATCCTTCTTGAATGGAGTCTGTCTAATTCACTAGACTAACTAAGGACCAGGCACTTACAGATTTGGGCTCATAGAATATCAGAGCTAGAAGGGACTGTGGAAGACCAGCTCAATACCCTCATTTTTCGCGTGAGGAAACTGTGATCCCTAAAGGTGATGTGACTTGTTTAAGGTCACACAGTCACTAAAGAACAGAGGTAGGATTGGAACTCAAATAATCTGACTCCAAAACCAGGCCTCCTGCCACTTACAAATGGCTATCAGCTTGAACAGAATTCTTTTTAAATTTCTTAGCTAAAGAAAGACCTGTGTATAGTTTGGTGGGGTCCCCTAGTCTGTTATTGAACTGTTATATTCCCCCTAAAAATAGAATAGTACCCTGGAGAAAGTGTTGAATTGGGGTCAGAAAGCCTGAGTTCAAATTCTTGTTCTGCTACTTACTCCAAATGTGACCTTGGATAAATCACTTAGCCTTATCCATACAACCCAGGGGTTGGTCATTAAGACCTTTTCCAGATGTCCTACCTTTGAAGTCACATATACCCAGATATAGTTCCCCTTTAGCTGTGGATACCAAATGTATCATCCATTCTAAAATGAAGGCTTGGAGGCTGGGGGCGGGGGGGGGGGTGGGTATCTTTTCTCCTTTCTACCAGCCAACGTTACTTTGTGCTTGCTCATTATATATTTTGCCTAGGTGAACGTGTTGTCTCTATATGGACTGGTGCCCAGGTGCCCCATAAAGACTTACAAAAAGCTTGCTTGCCTGCTTGATTAGATTTCGGTTGACAGCAAATTGGGAGGTGGTGTTTGTGTCAACTCTTGCCTCAGTTCCCTTATTTGTAAAATGGTGGAGTTGGACAAGATGGGTTCTGAGATCCTTTTTCACATAGAAAGCTATCATCCTAAGAATTCCCTTTCCCTCTCTGGGTGGTTCCTTTGTGTAAGGGCTGTAAGTGTCGAGTATAGAACTAGGTGATAGATGCAGTATCTCCATTAGAATGGAACCTCCCAGAAGGGAAGGGCTGTCTAGCTTTTGTCTTTGTAGCACCGAGCTTGACAGTAAAATAAACTGTTGATTGATTAGCATTTAAATAGCATTGAAGCTTGCAAAGTGCATTATAGATCTTTATTATTTTTACAACTGTCTTTCCAAGTGGGAGCTATTATTATCCCCATTTTATAAAGGGGGAAACAAAAGCTGCAGAAGATTAAGATACATACCGAGGTTGTATCTGAGGCAGGAGTTGAATTCAGGTCTCCTAGACTTCACCGGCAGCGGTATATTCACTGTACTACCTGAGTTAATACCAGATTTTTTAGGGGGGAAGAGGGATGGGGAACCAAATGGTGAGTCAGTTCCTGTTCTTTAAACAGTGTTGGTAAAATCCATATCAGATTGCTTACCATCTGGGGGAGGGGGGAGGGAGGGAGAGTATTCAAGACTCAAATTTCTTTTTAAAATGTTGGAAACTGTCTTTACATGTAATTGGGGAAAAAAATAAAACTAAATAAAAATATAAATTGAGGGTGCTGGGCCAGATGTCCATGAAGGTCCTTTCAGCCTTTCAGCTCCAAATCTATAATCCTTTGACTATGGGTTCCTATCCTGACTCTGTTACTTCCTACCTGTGTGACCTTGGGCAAGTCACAACCTTCTGAATCCTCCATTTCCTCGCCTGTAAAATGAAGAGGTTGAACCTAAGATTCCATCGAGTTCTCAATTTGTGATCCGTGGTCATGGGCAGTAGGATTCCTGCCACCCCAGCTCCAAAAGGAGAAACAGGTGAGTAACTAGGTGCTGGACCTATCACCGCCCCTGCTGCGCCCTCCTGGACAAGGTGGAGATGACGGCCCTTTCTCCATAGCTCCCTTAGCCCTCGGCAGTGCGCAGAGCCAGGGCTCCCAGCCTACCTCTTTGCCCGGGGACGGACGTATGGGGTGGACTGGCCTACAGTTTGGGGGCGACCTCTTCTGCTAGGGGCTCACCCGCCATCTGGGGGAGACTTGTCCTGCTGGCTAGACGGATGAATCAATGAAGGAGAAACTCCGGGCGGGGAACGCGCGCAGGGGAGAGGCAAGGGAATTGATTCTCCGGGTGGCAGCTCTTGCGATCAGGGCGGAGGGTCTCCCGCCCCGACGCCCCCCACGCCTTCCCCCGGGAGGAGCGTAGAGAGGCCGGGAGGGAGAGCAGCGCTTTCTTGGGTCGCTCCCAGACAGCCAGCACACTCCCGCATTCCCTAAAAGGATCTGAAGCGTACCGGGCGGCCCCGCCCCCTCTCCGGCGGCCCCCTTTCCCGCGGGGGGGCGATGAGGTAATGCGGCTCTCCGATTGGTCAGTGGGGGCGGCCCTCGGGCCGCGGAGGGGGGGCGCCCGGAGCCTCCCAGCCTATGTAAGGCGGCAGCCGCGCGGGCAGCCCTCGGAGCCCTAGGATCGAAGCGTTTGTAGTCGCGCTAGCGGCTCTACCTCTGCCCTCCGCGCTCAGCCCTCAGCCTTCCCCTCTCTCCTTCTGTCTGTCCCTCCGGAGCTCTGTGCTCGCCTGTCCAGTTCTGCCCTAGCCTCTCCACCCCCTCAGACTGCCCAGACGCAGGGCACCAGTCTAGGAGAGGTGGGGGGAACTTTGCGAGCAACTTAGCCAGGGAAGGGAAGAAAAGGAGGAGAGAGACAGGAGACGGGAGGAGGAAAGAGAGGAGGAGAAGAAGGAGGGAGAAGAGGAAGACAAGGAGGAGAGTAGCCTGCGTCCGGCCCGCGCTTGAGCCCGCAGTGAGTTGGGAAGAAGCCGGGCGCGCCGCGATGAGCCCGTGGCTCAGTCTCGTGGTGCTTCTCAGCAGCTGGAGCCTGAGGGAGCTGGGGGTAGACGCGTGCACTTGTTCCCCGAGTCACCCCCAGGACGCCTTCTGCAACTCGGACATCGGTAAGAGCTGCCGCCTCTGGGCAACCAGCTTCCCCTGCGCGCTCCCACCTTCCCACTTTCTCCCACTCTTTGCAAGCTGCAGCCGGGGGCGGGAGGGCGAATGCGGGGGTGGGCACCCGGGACTGTATCCATACATTTGCCTCAGGGTCTCCTTTTGCCTCCTTGTTCCTACCTTCCCACAGGGCGGGAGGGCGAAGGGGACTTGCGGGGACTTCATCCACACATTTACCTCGACATCCCCTTTTAGTGTTGGAGAGGTCTCGACTTTTAGCAAGGTCCTCTATATGCTTAGACGGTCATAAAGGGGCTCCCTCTGTTCTCTTTCCTTCCCTCCCCGCCCCCCACAGGCTAGAGATCTTCAGGTCTGAAATTTCTGCTTTCCCCCTTCATCCAGTTTCCTTTCCCACCCTGACTGGTGGCACAGGGCACTTGAAATTCCTTCTGGGTCCTGTTGCCGCCTGGAAAGTTCTCCCCTACAATGCCCTGCAGGAAGAAGTGAGGAGGAGGGCATAGTTTTCCAAAACTTTGAATGGTAGGAGCCGGGATCGTAGGGGATTGAGGAGATTGGCTCTTTCCTGGAAGCAGAACCAACCGTGTGCAGAAGGAAATGGCCTGCAAGCGGGGAGAACCTGCAGCCAGTTTGGGGGTTCCCCTCAGAGAAGGAGCTCTGGTCCTTGTCGATCTTTAGGCAGACCTTAAAAGTATTCTAGAAGGCTGGGCTGAAGATGTACTAAGGGAACTTGGTTCAGTGGTAGAAATAGGCTATGCATTGGATGTGTCCCCATCCCAACCCACCCTCCAACCCCAAAACAGAAACATGGAACTATTTTCGAGTGTGTTGATAGCAAGCAAAAAATGTTAATCGTAGGGAAATCACCCTACCCAAACTTGCCAAAAGTCACAGGCAACATTATTTATGGGGGTGGAGTAGGATGTGGGGGAGGTATTTATGGGGGTGGAGTAGGATGGGGGAGGTGGAATGAGGTGGAGAAGAGACCTCGGAACAAGGGGAAGGAACTTTGGAATTGGGGGGGTGTCACTTGCCTGGTCAACTCCCTGAACCTCAGTTTCCCCATACATCAAATGGGGATGATAATAATATCCTAGTGCACTGCTTGGCTTCCAAGCTTGTTTTGCAGTTTAAATGACATGACTGCCCCCCCCCCCAAAGGTTAATGTTTTTAAGTGCTGTAGAAATCCAAGCCATTTGATTTGCCTGTGGCTTAAAAAAATGTTGCTTTGGACTTGTCGAGATGGGAATGGGGAGAGGATGGGTAACCTATCTGGTGGGTAAAGGTTAGTGATTTTCAGTTGGCTAAAGAGGCATCTTGCAAAGGAAAGCAAAACCAGTTATCCCGAACCTTGGGGAGTGGCCCTGAAAACTCCAGTGTTGGTGATAGCTGCTTTTGGGAGCCCAAGATACTCAGAGGTTTGGGGAGCTGGGAAAGTTTCTATTATTTTCCTGTTCCTTCCCCCCCCCCCCCCAGCTACAAGAGTAAAAAGTAACCTCCCAGTTTAAAGGAGGCGTTGGGCAAAGGAAGAGGGAAAGAGAAGGGATTTTTTGTTTGTTTTTTGGTCTAGGATGGTTTGGGATGGGCATCCACACATAGAAGGTCCTTAATAAATGCTTAAGGACTAAAGCTGCCAGTTAAGATTGAAGAGGCACCTCTGAATGTGGAAGAAAGTCCTCATTGTGTCCTTCTTGGCTATGGGGTTGGCATTGTGAGGGATAATCAACAAATAGGTTGGGTGTGGTAAGAGGAGAGGAGAGAGCAGTTTGACAGTCATTGGGCAGCAGGAATCTTGAGGCTTCTTGGACCTGCTGGCCAGCTAGCTTTGGTTGGGAGAATGATTGCCAGCATCTGCAGGTGGCAGGAACTTCATGGCACTTGTGATAGCCTTGGACTACTGTGGGGGGGGGGGTGCAGACTGATGTTCTTATTGAGGCTCCTGGGGTAGGGTAGAACCTCTTTTGGAAGGAGATTAGAAAGGGTTTTTATCAGGTTTGTTTTGTGGCATGTGTAAAAAAATGTATTTCTGTGCAGCTGCTGCTGTTAATTAGAAGAACTCAGCACTGAAGAAAAAATTCTTGATGGATAGAATCATAGATCTGAGGGATCTTTGACTAGTCACCCCTATGGGACTTAGTTTCCCCATATGTAAAATGAGGGGATTGGATCTAATGGCCTCTGAAGACTCTTCAGCTCATGAACTAGTAGAATATAAATTCCCTGTGTGTGGAGGGTGGGGACCATCTTTGTATTTCCAGGACTACGTTTTTCCAGGTCCAGGTCTTGAAGCAGGTGATTAATAAATGCTTGTTGTTTGATTGGAGATAGAAGGATTCTCAGAGGTCACTTAGCTGTGCCTATTCATTTTCTGGATGGGGAAACTGAGCCATAGGGCAGGCAAGGGACTTGTCCCAAGGTCACATAGAGAGCAAGGCCAGGATCTGTACTACAGATTCTTTTTGCAGAAAATCAAACCACTTCCTTCCCCATCCCTTCCAAAGGAGCTCAGCACCACTCCCAAGACCTTGGAATAAGGAGAGACATTATGTCAAGGTGGAGAGTGGCATAGTCCCTGTAAAATCCAAGACAATCACAACTGATCATGAGGAAGAAATGAGAGAATTAGATTTCAGAGTCTGATCGGATCTAAGAATGGGGAGGGCATCTCATAGGAGTTTCCTTTCCTTTCCTTTTTTTTTATGCTTCCCCACCCCCTACCCTTTGCTTTTGGACTCCTGAAAGACCCTGGGAGGTCTGCCAAGGAGAAATAGAGGCCAGTATACAGGAGAGTTCACTTGGGCACAAACAAGCATTTGGGGGTTTGAGTGGGAAGCCCTAGGTTTAGCCTCAAGCAGCAGGTGGATCTGGCTTCCCATGGGGGTTTCTTTGGTCCTCCACCACCTCCAC